>NC_056744.1:887688238-887778238 GCF_019279795.1 Protopterus annectens | reverse complement strand
AACACAATAACAAAAATCAAATTTGTATACAACCATATATCATTCCTTAAAAATATATATATATCTTTTAAAACACATTCAAAATTATCTAGCAACTTGTGTCATGCTTATAATATGCATCTAATGCTATGAGTTAATACCATAAGATGTATAACTAATCCTGTCGTATACCCTTAGTCCTTCAGGTGTACTGATTATGTCATCTACACGTTGGGTATATTTTGCCTAACACATATACTATATATTCTATGCTATTCTTATTAATCCTACTCCAAGTGTTCAATTTATCTCTGTTGTAATAAAAACTCCTATTGTATAATTCATTGTATATTTGATATTTGATATATATCTGAAGCTACATAAACTAACGCTTTCCCTACTGTATTGAGTAGTGTTTACACATAGATCTATCTACACTTACAAAATTGTGTTAAACTATGTTCTTACTAGTGGTTTTGTGGGGATAACTTCGTTTAATCCCGGGTGTGTTGCTGCATCTAGTTTTAACTGCCATTTTATTTCCTTTTCACTAACCGTAGATTTGGTATTACCTCCTCTAGGGTTAGGTGTGATCACATCTAATATTCCAAATTTAAAACCCACACATCCTGGATTATTTAATAAATGACGAGACAATGCATTATTAGTATCTTTTTTGTTGATACAATACATGTGGTCATATATTCTATTCTTAAGAAGACGATCTGTCTTTCCTACATAATAGCTTTTGCATGTTTCACATATTGCCAAATATACTAAATGTTTCGTTTGGCAATTTCCAAACTTAAAACTTATCTTAGTCCTTGTCTTATTATTTAAAATAATAGTATTGTCTTCATATTTGTATCTACAAAAGTTACAACACCCACGTTTTTTTGTACCACTTTTTTGCTTTATACACCTTTTGTAATGATTTTGTTTATATTCAATAATTCTTTTTAAACTATTCCCTGTTTTGTATACAAAGTGAGGTTTAGGTGGTACTTTATCTTTTATCATTGTATCACTTGTTAGTATGTTCCAATTTTTACTAATAATTTCCTTAACATCCTTTGTATGCTTACCATATTTCACAATACAAGCTTTTTTGTAATTATTCATCTGAGCATTTGTCACTGTAGTATTGCATATACCAATACCTAATAGTGGTGGGTATTTTTTACCCCATTCACTAGATACATAAGTGATTATATCATTTAACATTTTTACCGGGTATCCTTTTTCCTTAAATAATATACCTATAAAGGTCAATTCATCCTTCATTTTGTCCCTAACAGATGTCATTCTGGCTGCCCTTATGCATTAACCTTTAACTATATTGTATTTTACCCTATATGTGTGGGCACTATTAAAGTGCAAATATCCATTGCTATATGTTTCCTTCCTGTATATATTCGACTGGAAGGTGTGCCCATCATTATAGATGTATACATCTAAATAATTGATTCCTTTCATGTCATATTGATATGTGAAGTTCAGATAGCTTGTTGACCCATTGATATACTCTATAAATTTATTTAATTCATCAATGTTACCCCCCCCCATAGCAAAAAAATATCGTCCAGAAACCGGACGTAAGTTTTGATATGACTCATCCAAGTGGAATTGAGTACATATTGCATTTCCCAATCAAGGAGTACCATGTTAGCATATATGGGGGCACATGCTGTCCCCATTGCCACTCCAGAAATTTCTTTATAGTACTCTCCTTCAAAGAAAATGTAATTGTGATCTAGTACTATGTCCATAAATGATGTTAACAAGGAAATCTCATGTTGATTCAAATCACTATACCTATTTAAGCTGTGTATAAAACTTTCTATACCTTCATTCTTTGGTATGCAAGAAAATAGATCTTTTATATCTAGTGTGACAAATGTTACATCAGGGGTCCACAACTCTTGCTTAAATATTCCCAAAAATTCCCATGAATCTTTTATAATGTGTGGAATTTTGTTATACATGTGCTTTAATTTGTTATCCACTACTTTACCAAAAGGAAATGTTTTACTTGCACTACCAGATATTATAGGTCTGAATGGTGGTTCAATGGGATTTTTATGCACTTTGGGAATCCCCCTTATGGTTGCTAATATTGGAAATTCAACTTTTAAGTATTTATATAATTCTTCATCGATTCTATTTTCTAATAGATATTCCTCAAGGTAAGAATCGATTCTGCTGTGTGCTATATTTACCTGGTTTAAAGATGATTCTTCATATTGCTAAGTATTATTGAGAATTTCAAATATTTTACTACTATATTTCTCTTGTTCATACAGCACTATTCCTCCCCCTTTATCTGCTACCATAATTCTTACATTTTCTTTACAAATAGAATCTAATATTGTTTGTATTTCTTTGTATCGAATGTAATCACTCCTATTAAATTTATGTTTATTGTATAACTTATAGATTTCCTTATTGATCACATTCTCAAATGATTCTATAGTTTTAGCCATAGGGGGAGTAAAGGAGCTCTTCTTTCTTAATTCCTTTGTATTTACTGTGGGGGCATTTTTGTCATGAAAAAATACTCCTAGATTTATCTTTCTAAGAAATAATTTCACTTCCACCAGTGTATCTATTAAATCTAGGGATTTGTCTGGTATATATTTCATCCCTTTGGAAAATATGGATGCAAGTTCTGGTTTCACTTCCACTGAACTATAATTATATATTTTGACTTCTCCCTGATAAGATGTATATACAGGATTTGGCTCCCCCACCTGTTTAACCATAGCACTTATACAGGGTTCTGCTGTTAAATTACTAAAATCAATAATGTGTTGTATTGAATCTATTGTATTTTCCTGTATCTGTTCCACTTGTTCTGCCCTTTCCCTTTCCGATTTATTGTATGCCATTTGCTTTGATGTCCTTGTTCTAAAAAAACATCTTCATTATTTAAAGTATACATCTCATTTTGATTACTCACACTTGTATTTTCCCTATAACTCTCTTTAACTTTTTTGGTATTCCATTTATATGCTACACCTTGCTCATAATGTTTGACATCTCTTTCAAGCTTCTTACACTTTTTTTCAAACATCCTCTTGCTTGTATTCTCAGCATAATCATATTGTTTGTAAAAAAGTTTCTCCCATTGTGGGAAAAGTATATCATTACGTATTTTTTTATCCATAATTTCTATTTCACTTAACAGTGTACCCATTTTCAAATCATTATTATTGATAATAAACTGCATAAATTGTTTGCCAAAATCATTGAACATATTGTTACACAATTTTATATTTTCAGTGTTCATTTCAATTCCCATGGGTTCCTTAAAAAACCGGAGACCCATCGGGACTATATTACTGTTCAAACACTTTCTCAAATACATATTATCAACTTGTAATGCCTTTATTTTTGTTAGCTTATTACCAAAACCAAAAATCATTTGTTTTAAAGAATTATACTGCTGTGCATCATCATTAAAATTGTTGTTTACTACACTTTTTTTATCAAAATCAAACGGTAGATACATAAAATTCTCTACATTATAATTGTCAGTTTTTTCTTGATTTCCCAAATGGGAAGGTTGGTGTACAGTACCTTTTTGTGTTTGTTTGGCGGTAATATTATGTTTATCTTTTCCACCATAAGTTCTTTCCGGTTGTTGTCTTTTCGGTTTGGCACCTGAAATCAAATATATCTCCTCTTCGCGATTTCCTGGAGCAGGATTAAAGTCAAATGATGTCTGTTGAAATTCTGCATTTTGGTGCGTATCCTTCCTCGGCGTACAGCTCAGCATGAAGGGAGACGACGTTCTTCTCTGACCGTTCGGAATCTCCTCCTCGCTCGCTTGGCCTAGTGAGGAACGGGATAACGCTAACACGTTGCTCTTGGTAGGCGGAACCTGGTTTCTTAAAGTGCCAGTCTGCGGTGTTAACAATTCGATAAGCCGTGAAAGTTCACCTTTTATGATGGCCATCTCCGAATGCAACTTGTCGACTTCTTCCCTAGTAATAGGGGTTCCCAGTGTTGAAACATCTTGTAGTGAATCCATTGTAATCGACTATAAAACCAAAACAAGATTCCTGTATATAACTATTCCACTTCTGCATTCAAGCCCAACAAGGCTAGAAAAAAATACCAGGAATACCGGATACACCACTGCTCGTTTCTTTTATTTTAGACAAATACTACGGAGACACAACTTGGTTGAGCGCTTTCATCTGGATAACCAGATTTCATCAGAACAAACAATACAGACTTCATGACACTTATATATTAAAAAACTCCCGCCCTTTACATCAATTAAACAATTAAATATGTTGCTTCTCTATTAAAATTTAAAGAGAAAATGATTTTTTCTCTCTAATGTTAAAAAATACAATAACAAAAATCAAATTTGTATACAACCATATATCATTCCTTAAAAATATATATATATATCTTTTAAAACACATTCAAAATTATCTAGCAACTTGTGTCATGCTTATAATATGCATCTAATGCTATGAGTTAATACCATAAGATGTATAACTAATCCTGTCGTATACCCTTAGTCCTTCAGGTGTACTGATTATGTCATCTACACGTTGGGTATATTTTGCCTAACACATATACTATATATTCTATGCTATTCTTATTAATCTTACTCCAAGTGTTCAATTTATCTCTGTTGTAATAAAAACTCCTATTGTATAATTCATTGTATATTTGATATTTGATATATATCTGAAGCTACATAAACTAACGCTTTCCCTACTGTATTGAGTAGTGTTTACACATAGATCTATCTACACTTACAAAATTGTGTTAAACTATGTTCTTACTAGTGGTTTTGTGGGGATAACTTTGTTTAATCTCGGGTGTGTTGCTGCATCTAGTTTTAACTGCCATTTTATTTCCTTTTCACTAACCGTAGATTTGGTATTACCTCCTCTAGGGTTAGGTGTGATCACATCTAATATTCCAAATTTAAAACCCACACATCCTGGATTATTTAATAAATGACGAGACAATGCATTATTAGTATCTTTTTTGTTGATACAATACATGTGGTCATATATTCTATTCTTAAGAAGACGATCTGTCTTTCCTACATAATAGCTTTTGCATGTTTCACATATTGCCAAATATACTAAATGTTTCGTTTGGCAATTTGCAAACTTAAAACTTATCTTAGTCCTTGTCTTATTATTTAAAATAATAGTATTGTCTTCATATATGTATCTACAAAAGTTACAACACCCACATTTTTTGTACCACTTTTTTGCTTTATACACCTTTTATAATGATTTTGTTTATATTCAATAATTCTTTTTAAACTATTCCCTGTTTTGTATACAAAGTGAGGTTTAGGTGGTACTTTATCTTTTATCATTGTATCACTTGTTAGTATGTTCCAATTTTTACTAATAATTTCCTTAACATCCTTTGTATGCTTACCATATTTCACAATACAAGCTTTTTTGTAATTATTCATCTGAGCATTTGTCACTGTAGTATTGCATATACCAATACCTAATAGTGGTGGGTATTTTTTACCCCATTCACTAGATACATAAGTGATTATATCATTTAACATTTTTACCGGGTATCCTTTTTCCTTAAATAATATACCTATAAAGGTCAATTCATCCTTCATTTTGTCCCTAACAGATGTCATTCTGGCTGCCCTTATGCATTGACCTTTAACTATATTGTATTTTACCCTATATGTGTGGGCACTATTAAAGTGCAAATATCCATTGCTATATGTTTCCTTCCTGTATATATTCGACTGGAAGGTGTGCCCATCATTATAGATGTATACATCTAAATAATTGATTCCTTTCATGTCATATTGATATGTGAAGTTCAGATAGCTTGTTGACCCATTGATATACTCTATAAATTTATTTAATTCATCAATGTTACCCCCCCATAGCAAAAAAATATCGTCCAGAAACCGGACGTAAGTTTTGATATGACTCATCCAAGTGGAATTGAGTACATATTGCATTTCCCAATCAAGGAGTACCATGTTAGCATATATGGGGGCACATGCTGTCCCCATTGCCACTCCAGAAATTTGTTTATAGTACTCTCCTTCAAAGAAAATGTAATTGTGATCTAGTACTATGTCCATAAATGATGTTAACAAGGAAATCTCATGTTGATTCAAATCACTATACCTATTTAAGCTGTGTATAAAACTTTCTATACCTTCATTCTTTGGTATGCAAGAAAATAGATCTTTTATATCTATTGTGACAAATGTTACATCAGGGGTCCACAACTCTTGCTTAAATATTCCCAAAAATTCCCATGAATCTTTTATAATGTGTGGAATTTTGTTATACATGTGCTTTAATTTGTTATCCACTACTTTACCAAAAGGAAATGTTTTACTTGCACTACCAGATATTATAGGTCTGAATGGTGGTTCAATGGGATTTTTATGCACTTTGGGAATCCCCCTTATGGTTGCTAATATTGGAAATTCAACTTTTAAGTATTTATATAATTCTTCATCGATTCTATTTTCTAATAGATATTCCTCAAGGTAAGAATCGATTCTGCTGTGTGCTATATTTACCTGGTTTAAAGATGATTCTTCATATTGCTGAGTATTATTGAGAATTTCAAATATTTTACTACTATATTTCTCTTGTTCATACAGCACTATTCCTCCCCCTTTATCTGCTACCATAATTCTTACATTTTCTTTACAAATAGAATCTAATATTGTTTGTATTTCTTTGTATCGAATGTAATCACTCCTATTAAATTTATGTTTATTGTATAACTTATAGATTTCCTTATTGATCACATTCTCAAATGATTCTATAGTTTTAGCCATAAACAATACTATTATTTTAAATAATAAGACAAGGACTAAGATAAGTTTTAAGTTTGGAAATTGCCAAATGAAACATTTAGTATATTTGGCAATATGTGAAACATGCAAAAGCTATTATGTAGGAAAGACAGATCGTCTTCTTAAGAATAGAATATATGACCACATGTATTGTATCAACAAAAAAGATACTAATAATGCATTGTCTCGTCATTTATTAAATAATCCAGGATGTGTGGGTTTTAAATTTGGAATATTAGATGTGATCACACCTAACCCTAGAGGAGGTAATACCAAATCTACGGTTAGTGAAAAGGAAATAAAATGGCAGTTAAAACTAGATGCAGCAACACACCCGGATTAAACGAAGTTATCCCCACAAAACCACTAGTAAGAACATAGTTTAACACAATTTTGTAAGTGTAGATAGATCTATGTGTAAACACTACTCAATACAGTAGGGAAAGCGTTAGTTTATGTAGCTTCAGATATATATCAAATATCAAATATACAATGAATTATACAATAGGAGTTTTTATTACAACAGAGATAAATTGAACACTTGGAGTAGGATTAATAAGAATAGCATAGAATATATAGTATATGTGTTAGGCAAAATATACCCAACGTGTAGATGACATAATCAATACACTTGAAGGACTAAGGGTATATGACAGGATTAGTTATACATCTTATGGTATTAACTCATAGCATTAGATGCATATTATAAGCATGACACAAGTTGCTAGATAATTTTGAATGTGTTTTAAAAGATATATATATATTTTTAAGGAATGATATATGGTTGTATACAAATCTGATTTTTGTTATTGTGTTTTTTAACATTAGAGAGAAAAAAATCATTTTCTCTTTAAATTTCAATAGAGAAGCAACATATTTAATTGTTTAATTGATGTAAAGGGCGGGAGTTTTTTAATATATAAGTGTCATGAAGTCTGTATTGTTTGTTCTGATGAAATCTGGTTATCCAGATGAAAGCGCTCAACCAAGTTGTATCTCCGTAGTATTTGTCTAAAATAAAAGAAACGAGCAGTGGTGTATCCGGTATTCCAGGTATTTTTTTCTAGCCTTGTTGGGCTTGAATGCAGAAGTGTTATAGGGAACTGACAGCCCTCTTAGATAGTACTGCTTGTACGGATGTTAGGACGTATTTTTCATAAATCACCTATAGAAAGGATAGTCAGGTCCCTCTGAATGAAACAATTTTTGGGGTAAATACCTACATGAAAAAAATATCCTGTTTTAAAAAATGGAAATGTCTAGAACATCCAAGCCTTGTTTTGGTCCTACATGTGTTCAGACAGGATGGTGTGCATTTGTCTATATCAGGGAAGAGAATTTTTCCAGCAGATATTTTGCAATATTTGACAAACACTAGGCAGGATTTTTGCCATGTCAAAAATTTAACAGCCCACAGATAGCAACATTTGATGCCTCTCTGATGATTGTTAATGCTAGGAGCATTAATAATAAAGTTTCTTTATTGGGAAATTTGCTACATTCCCGCAAGATTGATTTTTATTTTATTTTATTTTACATTTGTTGACCGGGAAAGTCCGACTGGATATATGTCCATTTTCAGTGGAGGCCCGGGGAGAAAAGCTCCACATACAATACTAAGCAATTGCCTAAACAAATTTTAGTGACTCTTAGACTAATAAAACTCAAATTACAGTTACATTTAAAACATACTTAAAAACAAATTATTTACAAGTACAGTCATAGAACATAACATAGCAAGGGTAGGGATTTTTTGCCATGGCTAACAAATTCGTTAGGAAGAGTTCTTAAGAGAGAGAAAGAAAGCAAGAGGAATCCAGTAATTTAGACCTTAAAGTGATCAGTCAAGAGGAGACCCTGTCAGTCAGGATTTGAGCATGGGCATAGCCATTGTGATTTTAGGAAGATTCTAAGTTGTTTTTTGAAGAGTGGAGTGGAGTGGATGTCTGGGATGTTAGTTCTCTTGGAAGCCTGTTCCAAGAGTTGCCAATAGAGTTAGTAAACAGGCAGTCCCCAGATCTGTTGTTGGATTTCAGGGTAGAGACAAGTACTCTGTTTGTATATCTCGAGGTTAAAAATTGTTGATAGGGGCTAATAAGGTTTATGAGTATGAGAGTATTTGAGTGATGATGCAGGATCTTGTGAGTGATTATGAGTTGCTGAAAAAGAAACTGGCTTTGCAGTTCTAGCCATCCGAGACATTTGAGATTATCACAGTGGTGGGTACGATATCAGGCATCAGTGGCAAATCTGGCTATGTTGTTATAAGATGTTGCCAACTTATTGATATTGCTTTTGGAGAGGTTTGTATAAATTGGGGAGGCATAGAGGAGGGTAGAGATTAGATGAGTTTGGGCAATAGTAGTCCTGGCTGAAGGTGTAAGAAAGGGCTTAATTCTGTAAAGGGAACCAAATTTTCTATTAACTAATTTGACAGTTAGTTTGATATGTGTGTCGAAGTTAAGATTATGATCAATTGTTACCCCTAAAAGTTTGGTGGTTATATCAGGAGATATTTTGGTGCCATTTTAGATACGGCTGTAAAGTTTATGGGGGGATTTTTGAGTGGGGGTAAACAAAAGTAATTTAGTTTTTTAGGGATCAGTAGGAGACAGCGTTAATGGAACCAGTTTTCTACTAATGAAAATATTTTTTGGGTCCTAGATTGACGTTGGGAAGGCGAGGAGGCGGCACAGATTAAGGTTGAGTCATCGGCATATTGTATACAGGTGGTTTATGGAAGGGAGGTTGTCAGATCATTAATGAAAATAGTAAAGAGGAGTGGTCCCAAAATCGATCCTTGTGGGACTCCAAGTGTAATAGGGAGAAGAGAGGACAGTTCATTGTCCCAGAGGACTGCTTGCTGTCTATTTCCTAGGTAAGATTTAAATCATTTGACTGTTTGTGTATCTAATGAGAAAGATTTGAGTGTATCTATCAATAGTTCATGATTCACCATGTCAAATGCTTTGGAGAGGTCAATAAACAGGGCAGAGGATAGGAGATTTTGATTTCTATTTTTATTTATCCAGTCTGTAAAGGATAAGAGAGCTGTGGAGGTGCTATGATATGGTCTAAAGCCATGTTGGCAGTCTACTAGAAGGTGATTTTGGAGGAGATGATTAAGAAGTTGACGATGAATGCATCTTTCCATAATTTTTGCTATAGGTGAAAGAAGGGCTATTGGGTGGAAGTTTGAAAGTTCACTTGAGTTTCCTCCCTTGTGGAGGGGGATAATATGTGAAACTTTCCAGATGTTTGGTATGGAACATTCTGTAATGGTTCTATTAATTAAGATGGAAATGGGGAAGGCAAGTACTCCAGCTGCTAATTTCAGATATTCAGCAGGAAGGAGATCAGCTGATGGGGTGCAAGGTTTGAGTTTGAGAAGTAGGATGTGTATGAGAGATGTAGGAATGGGCTGTAAATGTAGTAAAGGTAGTGAGTTAGTCACCACAGGTGGGTTAGAGGTGGACAGTGCTGATAAAGAATTTGTTAGAGATTGGACAGTTTCAGAGAAAAAATTGTTAAAAGTGTCAGCAATTTGGGTGGAAGAATGTTGAGTCAATTTAGAGGGTGTGGGTGTTTTAGAATGGCCAAGATGAAGTAATGTGTTTATTCCTGACCAGAATATTTGTGGGTTTTGACATTGGGTTTGTTGGAATTGTAGGTAATCATTTTTTTTTGTCTTGGAGTATGGCTTGGAGTATGGCTTTCTTAGTGGCATTTCTGAACTGTCTAAAGTTTAAATGATCCATTAGATCTTTTGTATGTCTCCATTTGGTCCAGATTTTATTTCTAAGTCACATTTTTTGCCTTGTTTCTTTTGTGAGCCAGGGAGCTGGTCTGTTCCTAATTCTGATCATATGAGAAGGTGTGTGGTGCTCTAGGATTTGTAAGAATTTATTGTTAGAATATGAGACAGCTTCCTCAAGTGGTAGGTATTTTGGGGGGGGGGTCCAATTGCAAGCTCTAAGCTCTGCTTGAAAGTTGACTGGGTTCAGATTTTTTGTGTTACAGGTGGTTCTGAAGTTTACTTGATTGGGTATTAAAGTTTTTAATTTAGTTATAAAGGTAAGAGAGTGGTCATTGATATCGTCAGGAAGTATGCCTGTTTTATAAGATTGGGGGTTACTGTTAACTAGTATCCAGTCTAAAGTGGTTTGTTTATTGCTGGGTTTGTGTGTTCTTGTAGGGAAGGTGATGGTTTGATGAAAGCCATGAAGGTTTATGTGGGTAGTAGGATTATTAGATGAGCAACTTTTTCAGTCAATATTGAGATCACCAAGGAGTATGGTTTGATGTTGTTATTGTTTGTGAAACATGGTTAAAGAACAATGACTGGAAACCAGTCCTGTCAGGGTATAAATGTTTTTGCTGTAACAGACATTCTAATAAAAAATCAGGTGGGGGTGTTATGACAGGGATTAAAGATAGGTATGAGACCTGTGATTATTACATGTTCAGTGATAACACCAACACTATAGACTGTGTAACTGTGACAATAAAGACAGTCCTGGAACATATAATAATTGTTGGAGTCTATAGACCACCAAAGTCAAGTGCAGACGACCTACAGGAATTCATGCATTTCTTGCATGAAACGCAGGAAGAAAGAATAATATTAGCTGGGGACTTAAATTTACCAGAAAGAGACTGGAATAATATTGATTCTACAATGTTAGTAAGGAAATTATTCACAGCGTATATTCAGGAGCAACAATTGCTTCAGATTGTAAAAAAACCTACCAGGGGATGGAACATAATAGACATTGTTTGTGTTCCCAAAGAAATTACTGTAACTTCAAGTTAAGTTTTACCACTATTGATGTGCAGTGATCAAGGGGTTATAAAGGTTAATTTGTTGCTAGATAATTCTGCCAAACTGAAATCTAAGCTAATGCACACAAGGTTAATTACAGATTATATGGAAACAAAACAGTCACTATGTAAAACTAACTGGAGTGAGGTGTTCAGTGGAAAAACTGCAGATGGAATGTGGAAAGTTTTGAAGAGAAATTAAATGCAAAAAAATCAATAAAATGTTTAACATCAAGATCTAGGCATACAACTTCAGGCGGATATATTTCCATAAGAATAAGATATCTGATTAAGGTGAGAGACAAAAAAATATAAGAAATGGAAGAGAGGGCGAGCTACAACTTTGAAAACTGAAATAAACAAGCTGGACAAACAGATTAAGCATAGTGTGAGACAAGATCAAGAAAATGTATGTAAAGATATTGAGCATAATAGGAAACCTTGTTATAAATACATAAGATAAGTAAAGATAAGCAAATCAATAAACTGTGCAGATTCTAAAATTTATTCTCAGACACAACAGATTATAGATATATTTACAAAATCTTATGCAAAACAGTTTGGCTCCACAAAAGGTGTGGTAAGTTGTCCTAGTGACATCCAAGTAACCACAGATACTGGAATCAAATTAGATTATATTGAGAAAGAACTGCACAAACTGGATCCAAACAAAGCACAAGGAGGAGACAGAATTAGTAACAATGACCTGAGAACACTTCAGCAAGAACTTACAGTACCATTATATCTATTATTCACTAGATCATATAAATATGGGGATATTCCTCAAGATTGGAGACATTGTTTTTAAGGGGAAAGGGGAGTAGAACAAACCCAGAGTTATATAGACCCTTAAGTCTACTTTCATGTTGTGAAAAAATAATGGAGAAAGTAGTATTGGATAAGTTATTGATATAACTGGATAGGTTGGGACTTGAAACCATATATCAGCATGCATATATTGAAAACAGATCTATTACCACCTGTGACATGATGTTCTATAACAATATAATAATAGCTATGAATGAAAAATTGTGCTGTGATGTAAGTTATATAGATTTAACTTCAGCATTTGACAGGGTCATACACATAACACTGATCAATAAATTAGTAAAACTAGGTATTGATGTACTCTTGATAAGATGGATAGCTGCATGGTTTACAAACAGGACATGGCAAGTATCATGCAGCAACTGGACAGGCAAAATCCTTGGTTACAGTCAGGGTGTCCCGCAAGGCTCTGTCCTAGGTACTTACTTGTTTAGATTGTATCTTTCAGACCTAACTTTTTCATCTGAGGTGTTCTACAGTTTATATGCAGACGACCTGAAATTGGGTAAACTGATTACATGTGTTACAGATTAGGCATATTTGCAAAATAACTTGACTATATTGACCATTTGGGCACAGGAGAATAATATGCTGATAAATATGTCAAAAACTAAGCATATGAGATTTGGGAGACATAAACTGAAAGGTGAATATTTAATACAGTGCACAGTGATTGAAACTGTAGACTCATTTAAGAACCTGGATATATGGGTAGATTCAGCTATGAGTTTTTCTAATCATATCAACCAATTGGTTAATGATAGTTATAGAACTATAGGTTGTATAAAAAGATTCATAAAGTCTATGAAATCAAAAATAATGAAGTCATTGTTTGTTAGTTGAGTATGGAATAACAATATGGAAACCCTATAAGAAAACAAGGATGAGTAAACTGGAAAGAGTATAACAGAAATATACCAAGGGTATCCATGGATGTGAAAATTTAAGTTATTATGAAAGACTAAAATATCTGAACTTGTACAGTGTCTCTTACAGATTTCTAAGAAGAGATCTAAGAAGAGTTTTTTTTCAGGTATATAGGGCATTTAGTGACAACTACCTCTGGGAATGTTTGGGGTTAACAAAAAGTACTAGAGAATCATCAGACAACTTATGTAGAAGATTCTATAGGAATGAGAAGTGTACTAATCGGTTATCTGACAGCGTAGCTGATGCATGGAACAGACTACCAAATTACATTAAAGCAAGTACTAGTTTAGATATTTTTAAGAACAGCCTGGATACTTATTGTAGGAACAAGTGTTTTGGTATATTGGCAAGCTAGAAGGACATTAATGACCATGCTTGAAATATTTGTGTGTGTGTGTGTGTGTGTGTGTGTGTGTGTGTGTGTGTGTGTGTGTGTGTGTGTGTGTGTGTGTGTGTATATATATATATATATATATATATATATATATAGATATACATATATATAATATGCATAGGTGAATACGAAAACAATAAGGGGTGGGGGCTGGGATTGTAATTTGCCAAGTATTGGCTTGCTAGTGTTAAAGTTTCCTATTAAAAGTATTCCTCCTTTAATGGCAGAGATAATTTATTTTTCTGCTGAGTTTGGGGAGCATCTAGGAATATGTAGATTCATCAAAGGGGTTTATACATGTTAACCTTAACTGTGGTGAGAATAATTTCTGTTTTTGGGAACTCATGAGTATGAAAAGCACACATTATACAGTTAATGATACTGGAATAGCTAATGGGTTCCCTGTCTGCTCTGTTCTTGATTCTGGTCATGAAAAGAGATGCCATAGCCAGGTAGCAAATTACAGAGTTGACTGTGGCTGGTATTCCCAGTCCCTAGGTGCATGCCTGTTAAACACAGACGTCTGCAAAGCACAGCTTTAGCTATAAGCAAATACATATATCACCAGCTAATTACAATGACACTGACTACGGCTAAGTGAAAGACTGGGAAACAGGGCACCCAGTTTTAGAGCTGCTTAAAAATGTGAAAAATGGTTATTAGAGCTGCTTAAAAATGTGGAAAAATGGCTAAGTTATGTGTGAATTAAATGTGTAAAGTCTTGGTTGAATTTGTGGATATCATGGATAAGTGTAGGACTGCGCAAGCCCACTTGAACTAGTGGCGGGTACTTAAAGCCCATAATACTTGGTACAGTAATCAGAATGAATTAAAAAAAAAACAAATAAAGGGTTTATGTATTGAGGTGTCCATATGGATACCCTGACTGGTTGTTTGTAAGGCAGGAAAGGGCAGGATAATATGATATTTAGAAAATGGGGCGACGGTACATAAGGGACACACAGAAAGAAAACATAAAGAGGGTTGCGCTGGAGGAGGTTGGAAAGGAGTAGTACTATTTATTTAATTTTTATTTATTTTGCTTGTGTTTACCTGGTTTGTCCAACTGGGTTTAGTCAAAAAACCCTTTTCAGTGGAGGGCCAGGGAGATAT
The DNA here is from genome assembly GCF_019279795.1 of Protopterus annectens. NCBI lineage: Eukaryota > Metazoa > Chordata > Ceratodontiformes > Protopteridae > Protopterus > Protopterus annectens. The sequence continues at coordinate 887,763,338 of NC_056744.1, read as the reverse complement.
TTTAAACAGATATTCAGTAACATACATAAACAGACATTAAGTAATATATATTAACAATTATACATACATTTAATAATTAGCTTACATTCATATGAAACGAGAAACAACTATTACAGTTTAAAATATACTTATGCATTAGCAGATGCTGAATATTGAGCATTTCAAGATGTGTATTAATGGGTATGTCATACAGATAATAGATCAAGTGATTGGTAGGGCAGAACATGTTAATATTGTAGTTAAGAGGTAGGGAATAAAGCAAGTTCTCAGGCAATTGTATATATATATATATATATATATATATATATATATATATATATATATATATATATATGCCCATCCTAAGGTTTGTATTAGAAATATAGGTTAGGGTGAGCAGTCTCACAAAACAATCTATATAGCTGGGGGATGCTTGTAAAACTATTCCAGTATTGGTGAAACATATGATTCAGAATGAAGAGAAATGGTTTGACAATATGGCAAGTTGAAGATAACAGTGGTATTAACTATGTTTTTGTTGGGGAATAGACCCCCCCCCCTATTTTTTTTTAAATACTTATTGTATATAAGAAGAAAGTTGAGGCCGGAAGAAGAGAAGATGGTGTAGGAGCAAGGATGAAGAAGGAAGCAGGTGAAGAGGAGCTGGAGCAGTGTCCACCCTGGTCCGGAGGACCTCAAATGTTTCCAGTGCCTGATGACATGGGGGTGGAGGTCTTCAGTGGCTCGGTTGTTGGAGCCATCTGAGGAAGTGAGTCTTGCACCCCCGGAAGAAGGTCCTGCATGGGCTGAGGGTACCTCTCCACCGCCCACTCAACCACATCCTCAACCAGGTCCTGAAGCTCATTTATTTCACAGCTTGCCAGGCTGCAATGTGCCAGGGTGCTTACATGACCTGAGCCACTGCCTTGACCTTGTCAGGACATCCCTGGGCAGTCAGATGGTAATAGCAAATGTTCTCCGACTGGGAAGGAATGTGGTCTGGCTGCTACTAAGGTCACTGAACCTATGGAAAAAAAGGAACATAAAAGGGAGAGGAAGAAAACAAACAATGAAAAACAATGCATAATTTTAAAAATTGAAGGGAGAAGAGGAAAACAAATAATGGAGACCATAAATACACTCGCAATTTGTTTTTTTACTTCATTTGCCAAGGGACTGTCACATTTACTTTTTAATTTAAAAAATACTGTTTTTGATTTTAAGGGTGTTCTTCTTTAAGAATGGTTTGGTCGCACACACCTGTTGCATCATGTCTGTGTGTATATTGTCACACACAGATCCTGTTCTTCCTTTCTGCCCACGTTCAATTTTAAATACAAGAAGGCATTCCGTTCTTGTGTTGCTCTCTGCATCTCTGTATTTCCTACAGTCTGCCCATATCTTCTTTTATCAGTACAACATACAAGTAACTTACAAGCATTGGAAATATGAACTACAAAGAATTACTGAAAATGAAGATGATTTAATAGTGTGGAATTGGTCAGTACCAATGTTCAAAATGTAGAAGAAAAAACATATTGTAATCAAATAAAAAAGGGATACAAGGAACATTATTTATTGAAACAGCCTGCATCTAATGATTATAGTCTCTTATATACAGAGAGACTTAATATTCTGTTGTACTTTAACGGTGGGGTGGGGTGCTGCAGTCCATAGTATGCCCTCCTTTGGATGAGATACCTAGAAACTGTGAACCTGTTGTCAGTCTGTCATGCATTCTCTATTGCAATATTACCAGCTTATCATTTTTTAATGTAGCATAGGCAATTTATTCAATGGCAACAGGCACTTTATTTGTACATGAAACAATGAAATATAAAGTTGTTTGCTAGTAGCAACCTCTTCATTAGTTACAGATTTCTTTAATGTGGAATTATTTAGATGGCTTTTACTTCTGCAGAGATTGTGCATATTTACTGACACTGGTGGACTGTAGAAGTTTGAATAAGATGCAAGTAAGCTTTAATAAGCATACTGTTAAAGAACTACCAACATTGAAAGCCTTTTTGTTGTTGCCGTGCAGAGAATATTTACATAACTAGATAGCGTATAAGCCTTAGGTATTGAAATACATATGACAGTATTTGTAATAAAGGACAGGATTACAGTATTTTCAGAAGATCATTACATTTGTTGAAGACTTGCAGTCATCTTTGCAGGCTTTACCTGTAAACTAAACAGAATGCCAATCTATCACGTGTGCAGTGTGTGCAACCTGTGCAGTAATCCTTTAAGCAATTTATCTTGAGCTTGTTTCTTGTTTGCTGTTCATTTTTTACTTTGATCATGTTTTCCCCGTGAAACAAGTAGATAGTTGTTCTCAGGCAGCAGGTCTTTTTTGGATAAGAAACGTTTTTACAAGTGGACGAATTGCTACTTTCACGATGTTACTTGCTACTTTTATAAAGCTGAATATAAATTATAATTAGAACTGCAGTGCAAGGAGAATTGGTTTGAGTTGAGTGCTGCTTGTTTTTTATACTTGATTTTGACTGGCATTCCAGTAATGCATTTAAAAAGTAATGTATTTTTTTCATGCCTAACAACATTTTTATTTCCATCTAGGTATTAAGTAAGCTGTCATGAACCAATGCACTGAAATATTTTTTTTGTTCTACAATTCATTTTGTCTTGTTTGGACTCTCATAAAGACAGTTTGGCAGTGGCACCCAGGGCAGTGTATTTAATTAAAGTCCCAGTTTTTTGTTGTTTTTAGCATAGCTTCACCCCTTTCTAGTTGGCCACACCCCTTCCCGTTGGCCCCATTCAGCTGTCTCCTGCAACCTCCCTTTGATTTGAAGTCACCAGCCACCACTGATAATTGCACTAGGCTAAAGTCAGCCTTAAAATTAAGGAAAAAAAGAAATATGAAATGGAAACTTTGGGAAATGACTGCATTGATTATGTTTGCTTTGCACAATATTATTAACAGTTTAAATTAACATTTTAACTTGTTTCTCTGTGTATAAAGGAACATATTTCCATAAGTGCATCTTGGGAAAAAAATGTGTTATTCAGTTAGTTAGATTTTGTTTTACTAACCACATTATCCAGTTAAGAAGAACTGATGTTGAATGGAAGCCAGGAAGAAGAAATATAAGTTATTAGTAAATTCTGTTACACAGTGCCCATGGGGCTAATGATGTACAGAATGGTGAAACAGCAAGACAGTACAATGTTAAAAAGTTAATAGCCTGACATCCTTAACTTTACCAGTAGATTACCATTTATAGTATAGCATACAATAAGAAATAAAAGTCTGTAAATTCTATTTCATCTGAGATCAAAGGAGAACAAAATACCATTAAGCCAAACAATATGAGAAAACCAGTACTGAGACCAGTGAATACTATAAATTTTGTTATCAGCAACTCATCTGAGGGTGAGACACAAAATGTTAGCAGACAGATTGAATAAAGAAGACACTATTGGGAGCTTTTAGGCATTGAGTTAAGAAAAAATACTTTTACACACTTCCACTGCAAGTACTTGCTGACATGCAACCTTATAGTTATATTCAGTTTCCTGTGTTTTCCTTAACTGTAATAGGCATTTGTTCCAGACTTTAGGAATACTGTGGGGAAAGGCAACATCACAACTTGTATTTTAATGTGTATTGTCTGCTGCATTCATGTTTAGAAAAACTAAGATTTCATGGGCGGGGCTATACCACAGTCCAATGCTTAAAAATGAAGGATCGAATTTGAAGCTTGAGGGGAAAAGGATGCATGCTTTTCAATCTATAGTTTATGTCCATTCCTATTTGTTTCTTAAAGACCTAGCAATTGTAGTCTATGAATGTATTTCCTTCTTCAAATTTGATAGCATGCCTTATACAATTTTATTGGCACTTTGTGTCTGCAGGATTTGTAGAATATAATCCTGAGGATTAGTGGTATAGCTGGTAGGGTAAAGGGAAGGGTATTTTACTTTTCAGATATGAGTTAAAATCCCAGCTAAGGTATTTCATTCTTTCCACTTGTATTCCTCTAATATACTGAATGACTTCTTACATTTATTCTCTTTCAAGGAATAGATAGGTAAGTTATTAGCTTGAGAGTGACAAAGACAGGGGTAGATGGAAAGATGGAGATGTATTTAATGAGAAAATAAGGTAAAAGGTAAAGGGACTTCAAGAAGTCAAATAATTAGGACAAGACAAGATACCCACTGTACCATATTGAATTCATGGTAAAATAGTGTTGTCTTCTTTAGAACTGAAATGGTAATAGAGGACTGGAAATTTACAATTTGGGGGCACAGTGGCATTGTGGTTAGCATTGCTGCCTCATGGATCTTGGTTCTCTAAACTGATTCATAACTAGGGCTCTTTTGTACAGAGTTTGCATGTCTTAACATGTGTCCACATGGATGCTTTGCTTCTTCCCTTTGTCCACATGGGTTGTTTGGGAGCTTAGCTCTTCATGTTCCAAAGACTTACTGTAGGTTAATTGGTCTTCATCTAAATTACCTGTACATTTATGTACATGTGAAACTGAGCATGTATATGCATCTTGCAATGGGATTGTACCTACTTTAGTATGACTTTCTATGCTTTGCAGCCACTGAATTCTGGAATAGAGTCAAGCTCATTCTCTGCCCTGTATTGGATTAAGTTGGTAATCAGACAGTAAATAAATGTGTATAGTCTGTGACTTGCATGCATTATATCTTAGTTGTGTGAGCATTAGACTGATGATTTAAAGATGCCCAATTTAATCTTAGGTTTCAACAGTGAATCCCTTTTCAATAGGACTCCACAGAGAAGGAAGAGGAGAGGGCCACAACAGGAGAATACAGAGAAGGAAGTAAAGATAATAAAGGACCTTTCCAATTGGGTTTTTTTTTCTTTTTTTTCTCAGTTGTTTTTATTGGAAATTTTAACAACAAAACATTAATATATGATAATAGAAATATTATAAAATAAAATATACACGTCTAAAAGAACAATAATAAACAACCAAAATATTTACAATGGTGTCTACTGTAAAACAAAGCTTTTAAACAGAAAAAGAAATCTGATAAGACTAGTTGTTAGTTAATTATTAAAGTCTACCTGGGTCAGAACCAGCCAAACTACTACTGAAGAATGGTAGTCTACACTATTTTCTTTAAAAACAGCTTTATTGAAAACATTATTGTAACAAACAAATATTTTGGAAAAGATTGAACAAAGTTGATTTTTTAAAATACAATATTTAAAAAAAGAAAATATTAATACAATAACTATAATAACAGAGAAAACTATATACAATGGTGCTCACTATATATCAAACAACAAGATCAGTTAAGTTATTTTTTTTGTAGAACAAAATAAAAATAAGAAATAAACAATAAAAAAGAAATATTACTGCATTAATCATTTATCCAGTTCTTTAACTAATTAATGTATGCTTTCCCATTTGTAATATAAATTTGTATTCCTCATAGATTTAGATTTGATAGTTAACATTTCTAGCTTAGATATTTCCAAAAGAAGACCTTTAAACTATTTAGATGAAGGAACAGATGAGGACACCCAGTTTTTTGAAATTGTTTCCCTGGGAATGGGCAGTATAGACCAGAGCAGAAAATATTTGCTTTTATTTATACAGTTTGGAACAGGTATATTGAGTAATACAAGTGATTTTGTAAGCACAAAATTGTCTGTAAAAATTGCTTGCAAAAAATGTTAACTTCTTCCCAACATTCCTTTAATAATGCACAGTCATAAAATATATGGTTCCAATCCACGTTTGTTTCTGTAGTACATCTCCAGCAAACAATATCTTGTTTAGTTATCTTACTCATTTTCTGTGGAGTGAGAAAAGATTTATGTAAAAATCTCCATGTGAAGATTCTCCATTTAATAGAAGAAGTGTTTTTTTCTGGCTGACTGAAGGAAATTAATTTTGTCTCTTTCTGAGGGAATAAAATTATTGATTACAGAAAATGAATTCCAATAGTTGTCTGAATATACATCTAGATCTTGTTTAATTACTCTGTAAATATATGATATACTATTTTAACTGGTAAAGTATTATGAGTATAAAAAATCAAATATTGAATAAGTTTGGGTATTGAATTCTTAGCATTTGAGGGGATTAAAACTAGCTTATCTAGAATATATTTTCTAAACTCTTGCAAATCTGACCAAAGTAAAATGTTAAGATTATATTCATTTACAAGTGCATTAATAGATTTTGCCTCATTTTTATTTATCATTTGATGCCAAAACATTAATTGTTTTTACTTAAATAGCAACATTTTATAATAGTCTGCAGAGAGAATTATCCCTTGTGTATAGGCAATAGGAAAGATGAGAAACAACCAATTTTCAAAGATTCTAAACCTAAATACATAGTTTTTAAAGGTCTTTAAAATTAAAGTTACATAAGTAGATTTAAACATTTGAGTTGAATAATTGGAAAAGTAATCGCTTAAATTCCATATAAATGAATTATTTACTAACTGTGATAGATGGTTATTACCTTTATTTTTGGTATTTTGGGATAAATTTAATATAATTTCTTTCCATTTTGCTAAATACTCTCCATCTATAAGATAAACAATCATTTTAATTACTGATGAAATTGAATAAAGTTCTAGATTTGGTAAAGATATACCTCCATTTTCCCAGTTATACTTATGATAAGACAATGCAGTTCTAGGCTTTATTGGATGCCACAAAAAGTTTTTAATCAGTGTGTTAATTTTTTTAATAAAATAGCCCATAGGGGGAATAGAAATAGATTGTATTATGTATAACATTTTTGGAAGCAAAATCATTTATATAATGGAAAGTTTTTCATCCACTGTAAATATAATTTTGTTCCATTTACTTATTAGAGTCTCTGTGGTTGTTATACTTTTACTTTAATTTAGGTGTAACATATCTTTAATATTAGTTGTTATAATTATACCTAAATATGTTATTTGTTGAGATTGAGGTATATATATATATTTTATATTGATCTTGTATATTATAAATTTTGGAGCCAATTAGAAGAATTTGAGTTTTATTGTTATTAAAATTAAGACCAGAACTTTTTTGAAATATATCTACGTTTTTAAACAATTCTTGTAAGGTGGGGTTAGTACCACCAAGAGTGATTAATACATCATCTGCAAACATTTGGATTTTTGATTTTTCATTAAGGTTTAATCTATAACCTTATATACTATTGTTATCCCTTATTAAGTTAGCCAAGGTTCTATAATTAACGTGAATAAAAGAGGAGATAAAGGGCAACCTTGCCTGTTTCCTTTTACAATGGGTATGTTCTGGGATACATTTGTACCTATTTTTATGTAGGCTTGACTTTCATTATATAATTGAGTTATAAGATTAATAAAGCTATTAGAAAAGTCCCAATTAACTGAGTCAAAAGCACAGTTAATATCTAAACTAACAAGATTCAAATTATTATTTTAAGATTTTTACTGATTCAATTAAAGTTATTGTTCTTTTGATGTTATCATAGGAAGTTATATTAATTATAAAACCTGTTTGATCCATGTCTACCGAGGATGGTAAAAATTTTTTTGAGTCTATCAGCATAAATAGATATGAACATTTTATAGTCTGTGTTTAACAATGAAATGGGCCCATATGAAGCACATTTTGTAAGGTTTTTACCAGACTTTAGTATGGATGAAATAAATGTATACTTCCAAGAAGGGGGTATAATGTTATTATTTTGAGCTATTTTGAATACTGTGTATAACAAAGTTAACGCTTTGGCAGGCAAAACCTTGTAAATTTCAGAAATTATACCATCATTACCAGGAGCTTTATTTTGCTTAAGTTTATTGATTTGATCTTTTATGTCTTTAAAATATATTTATTTATCTATTAATTTTATTTGTGTTTCTGATAGTCTGTTCTTTATAGTATTATTTATAAAAGATTGAATATCTTTTGTGCTATTAATCATATCATTGGGTTGATTTAGTTTTAAGAATAATTCTCTAAACTCACTTAATATATTTGGTAAGTCAGATACCATTTTTTTTTGTTGGAGAATAGATTTCTTTAATATGATTACATTTATTTTATCTTTTACTTTTCTTAGTTAGTATATTCATAGATCTAGGATTTATAGAAAAATGTATAAGTTTATATTTTTCAAGATTAATCATGACTTATTTATTCTATCTTTCTTGTCTGGGTTTCTTGAAACATCAAGTCTTAAATCATTTAACTTTGTTTGTGTATCTTGAAGGTCTTTATCCCATGAAATTCTTTTCTTTTTATGCTAATCAATAATTTTACCATATAGGTCAGCTTTTAGAGCATCCCCGATGTATACTTCAGAGGTTCCCTGTGTGTTATTAAGTTCAATAAAATTTTGTACTTCTGTTGTAAAGAAATCAATGAAATCTTTTAGTTTAGTTATGTACGCTGGTATCCTTTTAATTTTAACATTAAATGTGAAGTTTAACATAAAATCAAATGTTATGGAATTATGGTCTGAAAAGGGACATGAAATCACTCTTGAGTTTAATAAGAAATCAGTTAAGTTATTAGAGATTAATACCCTATCTATTCTTGAATATGAATTATGGCTATGTGAGTAGAATGTATAGAACAGTGACTTAGCATCTGTAAAGTTATTAATATCCTTCATCATGTATGAATCTAAAAATTCATTCAATAATTTGGCTATTGCTGGAATTTTCCTTTTACCATTGGTACTAGAGTCTTTTATATCAGAGATACAATTAAAATCTCCAGCAAGAATAATACTACCCTTAGAAAACTGAACTATATGCTCTATATGTTGTTTTACTGTTGTAAGTCCAATGCCAGGAATCCAATATATATTTATTAAAGTCAAAATTTTCTTATTAAATTCTATAACAACTGAAGATAACATCCCTTTGTTATCTTTGTAACTGTCAATTATTTTAGGCATAGGTGATGTATTTTCCATAGTATGGCCACCCCACTCTTTTTTGTGTATGTTCAGAGCTAATCAAAAGTTTGTAAGATTTGGATTCCAATTTTGTGATATCTTCAGTTAGCAGATGAGTTTCTTGGAGAAATATTAATTGAGAATTATGTAATTTAAGATATTTATTCAAAGATCTTCTTTTGCTAAGATTATTTAATCCATTAATGTTTAATGATATACACTTTAAAGATGTCATAAAATGTTATTGTTTCTGAATATCAGTTGTTGATTAATTTTCCTTTTTTCCCATATTTTATAACTCAATAGAAATTGACTATTAGGAATACAATTATAATTTACACATGAAATATATAAAACTTTTATCCAATTAAATATGCTTATATAAAATTCAATTTTGTAAGATTTAGTGAACATCATATTAACTATTAACTGAAATTTATAACATTTACTAGTAACACAGACACTCTCTAAACCCCCCCCGGAGTTAAAAACTCCTAATTTGAGTGACATCTGTCACCCAAATTGACCATCAAACTAGTAACAACACTCATCTCATCCCCACCTAAATCCATCTGTTGTTGTATATTTTAACATTATAAAGCAGTATATGTGACTAAAAAATGAACAATTACGAAGTAAAATACTTCCATTACAATTGTATGTTTTCATTCAAGAAACAAATTAAAATATATCAAATGTAACTGTTTCATTTTAACTTTTTGATGTTATATTTTAATATCACTTCAAGTCGTCATATATATATATATATATATATATATATATATAAAGATATGTTGTGAAATTTCCTTTTTTATGTAGGTTAAATTGAGTTTAAAATATCATAAAGACCAACCATATGTTTTATAAATAAAATAAAGATCATAACTAATATATTTGCAATGAATTTCTATAATGATCAATAAGCAAACTATACCCTAGAGAACTTTTGTTTCTTACTACAAAAAAATAAATAAATTTAAGTGTGTAGACAATGTTGAGAAGGTAATTTAATCACCTAAAAATTCTACACACCTATAGTCCACCTTCCCCTGTCTCTTTATTCATTGTGCCAATAGCTAACACTATTTCCCCATCTCCATGTTTCTGAAAACAAGATCATAGAAAATACTGTATTATAGTTTCCCACTGTAAGATGAAATTCCAATAAAGTCTTCAGTATTTTCTAAGAAGGAATATAGCATAAGTTTATGATTAGTAGGGGATGATCTATAACTGGGAATTGATCATAGGTGGAAAGACAACTATACCATGAAATTGACTATATATTTCTGTTTTCTTTTTTTTCTCTTTCCCCTTATTCCCTTTTCTTCCTTTAAAACCTTTCCTAATCTGAAACAACATCTATCTCCCTCATAATATAGCAACACATTAGTTAATATACAAAACATGAAATCATTATAAAAAAAACAAAAAAAAAAACAGTGTTGTTGCTACCTGTAATGGCAAACATCTGCATCCCAGACTATAATGTATGCAATGAGTTAGTTTCATACAGAATATGTTGTTTCATTCATTATTTGTTAACCTTCTGTCTGTACTAGAATTATTCCCATATCTGTTTTCTATGCTTTGTAGAAGAATATTAAATTCTGCATAGGTCTCATGTAAAGATTTTATAATATTTTAATGATGTTGCTATATATGCTACATGTTTGTTATACCTATCAGAAGAAGCTTTACTTAAATATAGTAGGACTATGAATACATGTGTAAAAACATAAGGGTTTAAATGTGTCAAAGTGATCTGTTTATAAACACTCGCAAATGCTTTAACATAACAGTCATATTATACAGGTTACTTAGCTGCATTTCTTTAATTTGACCTGTAGATGACATTAGAGACTATCTATTCAAGCTATTATCTAATTTTGCAAAGTTTCTCAGCACAGAGTTCACTCTGTAAACATCTCCATGGAAACAACACTGTTTTCTGCTTTCATTTGTAGCAGCCACAGTGCGATCCATACCAGGATTGTTTAGCAGTTCAGATGCACGAGATTCAGGAGGGAAAACATTTGCATCTTTTCTTTAAAAAAGCTGTTGATTACCTCACAGCAAGGCCAGGAAACACAAAAACGAACAGAAAAAAAGGGCAAAAGAGAGGAAGAGAGCTAATATATAATATAGCAAAATCAATAAACTCCATCTCCCAAAGCCAGCAAACCACTAGACCACCATGAACACATCAATCCACACCAAACCCTCCATTTCTTCATAACCAACAGCAAAAACAAATCAAAGCCCCTCCACAGTACAATAATCAGGGAAACCCACCACAGCTATCAAGCAGAAACCATTCACATAACATTACACCCACATAATCACATTTTTTAAAATAAATACCTGATGACTTACTTAAAACATATCAGCTCACCAAAAGAAATAAACATTTCTCATGTCTATCACCACAAGTAGCACCACATTCCAGCAGCAGAGCAATAGATGGGAAACATAATCACTAAAGCAACATTATGGTAACAATAGCAATGAAAAAATTTCTCTTCACAGAGAGACAGGGAAACAAAATGGCAAACAATAAAAAAAAGAAAACAGTTTCTACTGCATCAAAGACCTCATTTCCTCATCTTTAAGTCAGACTCCAAACATACGGAGCATTTATAGTAACAGACAACTACTAACATTAAAAATAATAAATAAATCAGTAGCTTTTACTTGCTATAATAATTGAGCCACATTAAATAAAATAAACTAGACTTAATAATAGCAAACTATAAGAATACCATTAGAACAACTACGTACCATAAAAAGAAATTTAAACAATAAAGACTCACCTGTTGAACCATTTCCATTTCCCCAACTTCTGGGTTAATTATTAAGACTTAGGTAAATGAAAGCCAATGTAAAATAGTTCAACTAATCACTTATTTTTGAGCTTCTTTTTATGTTCAGAGATCTTCCAGGAACTGTTATCAGCATTTCTTTTAAGGATAGCATTTGCCCAGTCTACATCCTCTATTTTATCAAGCACTTTTCTTGTTTTGACAAAAGTAATGACAGAATCTATGTCATCAAATATTTTTGGGCCATCTTGGAGAAATATTTTTAATCTGGCAGGAAATAATAAATGTGTTTTTATTTGGGCTTTCTTTAGTTCTTTTAGTATTGGCAGAAAAAGCTTTCTTCTGGCAATTACAGAAGATGAATAATCATTATCAAAGCGTATGACATTTTCTTTATATTTAATAGGAGATTTAGCCCATGCAGTCTTTAACACTATCTCCTTGCATGTGATGATAGAAACTTCACTATAACAGATTTAGTAGAATTGGATTTACCTTTTTTTGAAGAAGCCAAGGACCTGTGGGCTCTCTCTATCTCATATTAGAGAGCTTCAGGAAGCTGCAGTACCTCAGGGAGCCAAGAAGTTAAGAATTTTTTCATATTACCTTCTTCAACATTATCAGGCAAACCAAAAATAATAATATTTCTTCTTGATCTGTTCTGTAGATCATCAATTTTTGTTTGTAAAAGAGGATTTTGTTTTGAGAGAAAGTCTATGCTATGCTCACCTTCTTGAATTCTAGTGTCCATATCATTCAGTGAAGTCTCTATTCCAGTAATCTGTCTCTTTTGTTGCTTAAGGTCTTCATTTAACATTTCCATTTGTTGGGAACATTTTTCTTTGAAGATGTCCAGTTTTACATCCATTCCATCATTTTTTGTTGTCAGTTCTTGAATATTAGATAATAGTTCCTTCCTAATAGATGTTTCTTGAAGTGTAGATTTGGAGTACTCATTCTGTAATCTGGAGTCAAAATATTTTCTCTAGTACTTTTTGACAGGAAAAAATAAAAAAGTTGTAAAAATTTTTATATACTATCCTAAAGGATGATTAATAGATTCCAAATATGTAAGAAAAAACAAAATTAAGATAGATAAATTCAAAAAATCCTGTCACAAATATTCTGTAAAGGCAGAGCAGAGAGAAAGTGCTGTTACTCAGTGCTCATCTTGGCCACGCCCCCCTGGTAGTCCAAACCATTATAGTAAAAAAAAAGTTTAATCCAACAGAGTCACTTCCAAAGAGTAAAACAGTAAATGGTAAGTGCTTTCATCTACATCAATAGTAGAGTTTATCAAACCAAAGTGCTTTCCATTATAGTAATTTAAATAGCACTGTCAATTAAAACACAATCATTTATCACATCATAAAATCATTCAATCACAATATAGTCATTTTATAAAACTTTAACAAGCAATAAATAAGTTGAACAAAGAAAGTTCAAAAGTAAAAAAATCTAAGAACAGTTTTGTTTGTGTGTAAACTGTTTCCTAAAAACTAAAAACAAAACCAAACAATCTTGGTTTTATAAATCAAGTGCTCTGTCTTTATACCTGGTGGGTTATTAGCTCCCAGTTTCACTTGCCATCTAAGTTCACTTTTACAAATTCTGTTGCTCCAGTCCCCTCCCCTTGGGTCCACCAAGTATTAACGAACATCTTTCAATAGTTCCTGTTTTAAAAGACAGAGCACTTGATTTAGAAAACCAAGACTGTTTGGTTTTGTTTTTAATTTTTAAGAATATTGTGAGTGGATGATTCAATGATGTGATAACTGATTGTGTTTTAATTGACAGTGCTATTTAAATTACTATAATGGAAAGCACTTTGGTTTGATAAAGTCTACTATTGATGTAGACGAAAGCACTTGACATTTACTGTTTTACTCTTTGGAAGCGACTCTGTTGGATTAAACATTTTTACTACAATAGTGTGGACTACCATTCTTCAGTAGTAGTTTGGCTGGTTCTGACCCAGGTGGACTGTTGGTTATTGGTTTTGTCATTTTCCACCTGTACACCCTTTTTTTTTGGTTTTTGCAAGTTGGTATTGAGTGGTGGGCAGAACAGTCATCTTTTTTAGAAACATCGTGTTCAGTCCTTAGTGGATGTTATTAACAACTGTCTTATGTGATGGAGTCAAATAATGGTTCTAAACAGAACCTATGTTCTTCTTTTGAGTCAGTTAACCCTAGTGATATTGCACCGAATGGTGATGAAGTGAACTTGACTCAGTTAATAAAAATGATGACGCTTCAGTATCAACAGATCCAGAGTACACTGGAAAGACTTCAAGGTCCAACAACCCTTGCAACAAAAGTACAACTTTCTTCTCCAGTTTCTGTGATTGGTAGAATGGGAACATTGGACTGTGTTGGATTTCTACTGACGTTAACTTCAAACAATATGCCCTGCAGTCAAGGAACGGGGAGATTGAATGAAAACGTTAACCGCTGTTCACTGTTTCAAAAATTGTTAAACAAGGATTTTACTTTCAATAACAAAGAAAGACTGAACCAACCTAAGGACTTACATCATAAAGTGCAGGAGTTTGAACTAAAAATGAGCAAGGTACATAATTTACAAACTGACAATGTGTACCTTGCCAAATGTATAAGACTGCAAAGGGTATCTACGGGGTTGAGAATGACTAAGTTTCCTAACGGTTTGTCGGTAGGACAACCAGAACTCGAAGAACTGTTAGCCATGTTTGACCGACGTGGCATGAAACTTTTACATTTTATTATTAAAATTAATACCAATAGAATTAACAGCCTTTTGGATGAAATTAATGTTTTGAATGACAACATTACTGCTGATGTCATTTTTTCTAATTTTGAATCGAAATATGATCATGTTTTTGAAAAAATTGAACAGCAGGTTAAAGATAACATAGCTAGAAAACACAATAAATTAAAAAGAGATAAACAAGAGTACAAACAAAAGATTGCCTATCCTCCCCTTCCTAAAAGCTATTTAGAACCCCCTAGGAATGTTAACCGGAATGGTGTACATGAAACAGGAATTGTTTCAGTAAGTTATGTGAGGGGTGGATAATGGTGTGACATAGTACTTTAATGAGGAAGATGAAGTCTTTGAGCAGAACCTCCCTTCCTTGTGAAGGTCTGAAAGGATTTTCAATAGGAACAACAAAAATGGTCCTAATTTTTTAGATCAGCAAGGCACCCCGAGAGGGCAGAGACAGGGAAGTCAGAGACACTATTGGAAGAACGACAGGGACAACAGATATTGACAAGTGAGGAACAAGCTACATTTATTATTACATCCTTTGAGGGGAAAATGTTGAGGCATCAGGGTTTTAATATTTTTAATTACACCGATCAGGTGATTACCAAAACCCATTTTCCCTCTTTAAAAGGGGCCTCAAATTTGTCCCTGGGAGAAATGTAGACATATCTAAAGTCCTCACTGAATTCAAACTTTACACGAGGAAATTGAATTTCCGGCTTTTCTTTAAGAACAGTAGTATTGATGTTAGACCAAAAATGTTTAAAAAGAAAAGTGTTCTAAACCATCCCTTACACTCGACCTCGGCTAGTTTTGAAAAGGTTTGTACTAGGGAAATTTATGAGGCTTATTATTCTCATAAGGACAGGTATGTCAACTTAAGTAGGGGAAGAGGAAAGTCTACTAAAAACACAGAGGACATCTGATCATTGGAGAATCATGAAGCCAGACAAAGGGGGGGGGTATTGTGTTGGTGGATAGGAATAACTACATTAATGATGTAACTAATATGTTATATGATACCAACAAATACGAAACTGTTTCTTTAAACCAGATCAACATCACATAGGAGGATACAACTGTTTCTAGAAGATAGATGCTTACAAGGGGCCTTTAATGAAGAATTGTAGTTTTTTAGTTAATGAACATTCATACATCCCCACAGTATTTGGTATCTCCAAAGTTTATAAAAATGTTGACCATCCACCTTATAGACTGATAGTGGCAGCCCACAACAGTTCTATCTGTTCATTAGGGTTTTTTGTGGACCATTTTTTGAAGAACACATAATGCCCTATTTCTCATGTTCTCACTGATTCATGGGATTTCCTCACAAGGATTAAACAAGATTTTTTCAACAGTATGAGTGGGTTTTCAACAATAGATGTAGTTGATTTGTTCAATTCCATACCCTACGAGGTAGGCCTAGAGTTTTTTCTGGAAGCCCTTTTGGATCATTCACTGTTGAAAGGAGACCTTATTAAATTTGTGGTAGAAGTGATGGAGTTGATTTTGCAGAACTACATCACATTTGAGGGAGAATACTTTAGACAGCTGAAAGGGGTGGTGATGGGGTCGAATACTGTCCCTATGTATGCAAATTTTGTGATGGTGACTTAGGAAAAAAGGTTTATTTTTGATTCAGGATTTGAAAATGAATGGAGTCTTTACCTCTGTTATTTGGAAGATATTTTTGTCCTTTGGAAGGGGGAAGACATGGTTGTTAACAACTTTTTTACTATATTAACCAAGTTTGTCCTTATTTCAACTTTACGTACTGTTTCTCCACAGTTAGGGTTGATTACCTAGATGTCACTATTTGTAGAGACCAGGTTAATGGTCAATTTACATCTAAAGTTTTTCATAAACTGACTTACTCAAACAGTTTTTTGGCGTTTAACAGCAAACACCCATTCTACACTAAGAAAAACATAGTAAGTGGCCAAATGAATTGAGGAGCAAGACTGTGTTCCACTTTGGAAGACCTTAAAATTGAGCTTGGAAACCTTACACGTGTTTTTAGATAAGGGTTACACGAAGGATTGGGTTCAGGAATTGGTTTTGGAAGTTTTGCAAGGATGGGGATTCAAATTTACACCACTACTAGGTAGGGACATGTCTGTCATGCATTCAGGACAGAAGCAGGAATGTAACCTTTCTCAATCTATGGTGACATATTTTGGTTTCCTAGGGCAAAAAGTGCCAGATATAGTGCTTAAAAATTGGGTTATCTTGGTAGATAACAGTGAGGTATTCAATAGTTTAGGAAAATCACCATCCTTTATTTATAAAGTAGGGACTAGTATGAAATATTACTTTGAACATCCGCTGCACTTGAAGGCAAAGAACCAAGGGACCAAGAAATATGGAACATGTAATTATTGTACATACATATTGGAAGAGCCATTCATTTTAGTTGGAGAATTTCAGTTAACGGTACATTTGGTTAGTGGTAACTGTAATAGTAGTGGACTAATTTACTTGAGTGTATGTCAGGATTGTAACGGATTTTACATTGGAAAAATGGAGAGGACACTACGTAAGTGCATATACAAACATCTATATGCCATAGGGAATTAAAAATACTAACAATGCCCGATACAAGCACATGTTGGTATGCACTGGAGAAACTAGGTTTAGATTCGGGATTTTGGAAATTATTAACAAGGACCCGAGGGGAGGGGACTGGAGCAACAGAATTTGTAAAAGTGAACTTAGGTGGCAATTGAAACTGGGAGCTAATAACCCTCCAGGTATTAATGAACATCTTTCAATAGCTCCTGTTTTAAAAGACAGAGCACTTGATTTATAAAACCAAGATTGTTTTGTTTTGTTTTTTAGTATTTAGGAAACAGTTTACACACACAAAAAACTGTTCTTACATTTTTTACTTTTGAACTTTCTTTACTCAACTTACTTATTGCTTGTTAATGTTTTATAAAATGACTATATTGTGATTGGATGATTCTATGATGTGATAATTGATTGTATTTTAATTGACAGTGCTATTTAAATTACTATAATGGAAAGCACTTTGGTTTGATAAAGTCTACTACTGATGTAGACGAAAGCGTTTGACATTTACTGTTTTACTCTTTGGAAGTGACTCTGTTGGATTAAACATTTTTACTACAATAGTGTGCATTCTTCAGTAGTAGTTTGGCTGGTTCTGACCCAGGTGGACTGTTGGATATTGGTTTTGTTGTTTTCCACCTGTACACCCTTTTTTGGGGGGTTTTGCAAATTATTAAAGTCTGTTTATAGGACTCATAGGTTATAGGACTCATAGGTTAGTACTAAGCTAACAGCCCTTGCAAGCCATTTTAAGCCTAGCCAATTATCCCTTGTGAGACTCAAATCCTGAACCTTATGTTTGTAAGGCAAACACCTTAACCATTAGGCAACCCTCCCACCCTCCCAACCTTATCCAGCAGTTCATTGAATTTCAACCATATATTATATAAGAGGTAATTCTAGATGTTCTTGTCTTGATTATGATAATTTCAAGATAACAAACTTCAGTTGCCAGGTGTACAAATTCCTTCATAGGTTCATAGGTTAATAGGTTCATAGTAGGAGTAGTCTTATTCCTCCAGTTCTTGGTGATGACTTTTCTTGCTAATGTTAATATACTCCATAAAAGAGGGTATTTTATTTTTGTGACACAAGTGGGAATAGGTGTGTTAAATAAAATAAGAGATTTGGTCAGCATAAACTTATCATTAAAAACAAACTGTAAGAGAGAATTCATATTATCCCACTATGTTTTAAGTTTTATACAATCATAAAACATATGCTGCCAGCCAGCTTTAACATTTAGTTTACATCGCCAGCATCCTATGTCTTTATTAAACATCAGTTCAGCTTTATGTGGTGTGATAAAGGTTCTGTGTAAGAACTTCCAAGAGAATATCCTCCACCTTAGTGATGAAGTAGTTTGTTTTGAAGATTGGAGTATTATTTTTTTTATCATCTTCACTTGGGGAGTTACTATTAACAAGTCTAAAATAACCCTAATAGCTTTTTCTTTGTTATACTGTTGATTTCTTAAATACATTATATATTTTAGACAGAAGTCTTGTTCCACTCATATTCTGCTGCATTAGAATAAGGAGTAAATCAATAAATGTGGGGAAAGAATTTCTAACTATTGCTTGCATTAGATTAATCTTGTGTTCAACCAATTGTTTACACTTTTTTATTTCTAACCACCTGTCTTTGCTTAACTCAAACTTATTAATGATATGGTTAACATTTTGTAACTTCCCATTGTCTACTAATTGATACCAGTATAACAGGGTTTTGTCTTTAAATGTAGCCATTGTTGTTAAATTAAATGTATTAATACTATTTTGAGAGTAGGCAACTGGCAATACAAAGAAAATCCATGCTTTATATTCAGGCTTTTTGAAAATGAAAAATTTTAAAAGAGGTTATTGTCGTATTGATATAATAAGAGTTAACAGGTTTGTTTTCTATAAAATAGTCTTTTACTAACCAATGAAATTTGTTAGTTGCTCTTTTAGTATGACATGATTTTGTTAAATTATTGGATTTACACCAAATGGTGGTGCTGAGGTAGCGTTGTCGCCTCACAGTAAGACGCTGTCCGGTTAGATTCTCAGCTAGAGCGTCTTCTGCGTGGAGACATGCATGAATGGGCATTCCTTCATTGAAGGTTGTGCATCAGGGCTGGTAACTCGGCACGTAAAAATCAACTACCAATCATTAGCGGACCGG
Source organism: Protopterus annectens (assembly GCF_019279795.1). Lineage (NCBI taxonomy): Eukaryota > Metazoa > Chordata > Ceratodontiformes > Protopteridae > Protopterus > Protopterus annectens. Next base: position 887,744,131 of record NC_056744.1, on the reverse strand, counting down.
AGTTCCGCTGTGGCGACCCCTAACCGGGAAAAGCCAAAAGACACAACAACAACCTCCCTGAATATCTTTCCAATTGGCATTATTATTGTTATTTATCCAAGAAATTATTGTCTTAACAAGTGAGGATAAGGAATGTAATTCTAAATCTGGAAGACCAATACCACCTGATGTCCAATCTCTAAAGTGATGGTTTAAAGCCAATCTAGGCTTATTAGGAAATCATAAAAATCTCAGAAATAAAGAATTATACTCTTTTATATGTTTTTAGTAGTGGGAGGGATAAAGATTGTATTATATATAGAATTTTAGGAAGGATAATCATTTTAATTAATGAAAGTCTCACTTCCATAGTGAAACAAATACTCCATTTGTTAAGAGTTCGTTTTATGGAATTTAAGTTATTATTATTATAATTATAATTAAGCGCTGTTATATCTTTAATATTATCAGACAAGATTATCCTTAAGTAAGTGATTTTACCATCTTTCACAATCTATTTATATAATTCCATATCTATTTTATTTATATTATAGTTAACAGGTAGTATTTTAGTCTTATTCTTATTAAAACTGAGTCCTGATTTCTTCTGGAATATTTCTATTGCTTGGAATACTGCAATAAGAGAAGAATTGCAATCAGTCAAAGTTAATAGGATGCCATCTGTAAATAATTGAATTTTGAGGATTAAATCATTATTTATTAGTATGACTGTGATGTTTTTATTTAATCTTATATAATTTGCAAAAGGTTCCATAACTAGAACAAAAAGCAATGGGAACAAGGGACAACACTTTTTAGTACCTTTAGCAATCATGATTGATTGGGAAGTACCTGAGTCTATCTTAATGTATGCAAAGGAGTTTTCATAGAGACGTTTGATTAATTGTAAGAAATTGTTTGAAAAATGAAATCCCTACAGTACTAATAGTAAGTACTCCTAATTAACTGAATCAAATGCATGACTGATATCCAGACTAACCAAAGTTAGATCTTTTTTGTATTATTAGTATAATCAATTATTGATAGTATTATCTTGATATTATCATGGATTCTTTCTAACTGATTCAATGCACTACAAGGACTTTAGAAGCTTTCTAGGACTGGTCTACACAGAGCTAGCCTATGTTAAGAGAAGAAGCTTCCTGGTGCCATCCACCGAAGCTTGGTTTCTACTGAAGGATCATAGTGTCTGAATTTGATTGGCTGCTGAAGGAGCATAGGCTTGATTTTTCAGGCCATCTTCTGAGAGAGCAGAGATCTGCAGACTTTAAATAACTAGAATTTTGCTGAGTTCAGCATTCTTTGGTGATGAACTATTGACAGAGCTAATGCACAATCCCGAGAAGACAACAAAGACTACAGGGAAAGGAGAGAACAAAACAAAGCCCTTTTCCATCTGGGCTCTGACTGATTTAATACACTACAATGACTACATCACCTTCTGTGGAATAGATCTACAGTGTATCAGCCACTGGTGATAGTAGAGGCCTCCACTGAGCTTAGGTTCCATTGAAGGATCAGAATGCCTGATTTTGATTGGCTGGTTTCTGTGGGGTCATAGGTTTGATTTTGATTGGCCAACTTTTGCAGGGCTGCAGTCCTACAGATTTTAAATAACCAGAAGTCTCTGCAGTTCAGCATTTTGTTCTGCTCTGCACATAAAATCCTATTGGGTAGGTATCACAAGTCTTTAACAGGTAAGGCAACCTCTACATCCTTTTTGAACTTAAATTTTGTGGACTTTTCATTATCTGATAACTACTTAGTTGCATTATTGTAATGTTGCAATGGTCCTCATTAGGCCAATCATTGACTACAATTTCCACTTTGGTATGTATTTGTCTAGACACATGCAACAACTGGAACACCCACAGAGATACCTGATGGAGAGATGAAAAGTCAGCAAGCAAAGGAGACTAGTAGTGCTGAAATTAATTTCATGCTCAAGTCTTGGAGAGTACCTTAGTGAGGTGGACCCTGTTTTTCACAAAAGGCGATACTGATATATAGACTGTATTTATATAGCATATATCATGAACAGATGTAGGTCAAAAACTATAAAAAATAGCTGGGTGCACAAGACCCAGGAGAAAAAAGTGCGCAATCCTGGTAGGCGCACTGGTGCCGGACTGGAAAAAAATGACAGGTAGAATCCTCAAAATATGGAAACATTCCTATAATGGGGCCAGGCCAGGCTCAGGGGAAGGATGGCCCCCTGTTATAGAAGGAAGTAGCAGTCCACAAAAACACCAAAAATTGATTGGCCAAAGAAGCGCCATAAAGATGATAGAGTGGGCTGTTGAGGATAAGAAGGAAATTATGTATTGTTACTATTATGTAAAATGCCCAGAATTTCCAGACACAAGATATACAAAATGATTAAGAGAGAAATTAGAGGAAAGAAAAATACTTCCACAGGAAAAACTGTCAGAAGCTTCAAATAAAAAATTGCGTTCATTAATACAACAGATTTTTGAAAAACAGTATATAGATCAAGACATTTTGATCTGTTTGGAAAAAGAAGCATCTGAGGAAGTGAGAAAATATAAACAACAAAACCTATATATAAATATTTGAAAACTTTAAAAATGAAATATGGACATAAGAAAGAAAGTGAGATTTGATATGGTGCAATATTTATGCAAAGGAGAAGGCCAAGTTAACTAATATAGAGAAGGCAACGAGAAGAGAAGACTTCAGGACACCACCACGGCAACTTAATTCTTCAAATTCCAAATGAACAACCCAATAAGAGCAAACAATTTATTAAAATGAGCAGGCACTCAAAAACAAACAAAATAAAAATAGTAATAATAACATCCAATAACCGCTTTCGGCTAATTCAGCCTTCATCAGATCGTAATACTTATTTCAATACTGGAGATAGGAAGAACAATGATTGGTAATTAAACCTGCCATCTGATTGGTTTTAAAAATATTGAATGGAGCTTATTCTGACCATCTGTTTGGCCGATAGCTCCGTTTCCCCCCCCCTATAAGCAATCAGTACTCTCCATATAATCATTGGTTGTTAGTTCAATTGGGATGTCAGAAACAGAAAAATGATTGGTTAATGCACTCTTTTTAAATGTTGGTATTGAAATAAGCATTACGATCTGATGAAGACTGAATTAGCCAAAAGCACTTATCGGATGTTATTATTACTATTTTTATTTTGTTTGTTTTTGAGTGCCTGCTCATTTTAATAAATTATTTGCTCTTATTGGGTTGTTTGGAATTTGAAAAATTAAGTTGCCATGGTGGTGTCCTGAAGTCTTCTCTTCTTGTTGCTGTTTCTCCTTGTCTTCAACACCTTCAGTGGGATTTGGAAGTATTTTCTTCTCAATATAGAGAAGGCAGTCTGAAAGATATTTGAAAAGAAATACAGGCAAAGGCTTCCAGATATGGAAAATTTCACAATGAAAGGATTAATAGCACAAAGATATGATATAGAAAAGATGATTAATAAAGCAGAAGTTAAAGAAATAGAAGTTGAAGTTATGGAGTGCCTTCAAAGTGAAGGATTTAATGCAGAAGGTCGAAAACAGACTACATCACAGCATGATGGAGTGAGTCCCCAGAATAAGGAAAAGCAAGACAATCAGGAGACATGTTGAGAAGAAATATGGACAGGGGAAAGTAAAAGAGATTTAATATGGTGTAATATTTATGCAAAGGAGAAAGCAAAACTAACCAATACAAAAAAAAGCAGCACCAAAGATATTTGAAGAAAAATATAGGGAAAGGCATCTGGATATGGAAAACTTTGCAATAAAAAAATAAGAAGACTAAGAGGAAAAGTAGAAAAAGAGATTAGTAATGGAGAAGTCAAAGAAATAGAAATTGAGGTAATGGAACAGCTGCAAAGAGAAGGATTCAGTGTAGTAAATTGAATACAGAAAGCACCAAACAGGATAGAAAAATGGATATCCAAATTAAGGGGAAACCAGTGGAACAGGAAACCAATATAAACATTAATTTGACACAAGGAAAGGAACAGGAAACTGTAGAAACTCTGATGCAGTCAATGTGTAGGAGTGATAGGCCAGTGAGTTCCTATATGACAGAAAACAGATGACAGGATGAAATTGAAGAGAATGTGCCACAGGAAGATTTTATTTTATTTATTTATTTATTTTTATTTTACATTTGTTTACCAGGAAAGTCCGACTGGATATATGTCCATTTTCAGTGGAGGCCCAGGGAGAAAAACTCCAGAAAGCAGAGTACAAATACATTAGGAACAATAGAAACATTTAGAGATAAGTATAATATGCAGTTTTCAGTAGGGTTACAAACTTAGATAAAACATAGTAGACAACATCAAAATCACGAGGCTTCAGTTTCAGACGATAATACATGCAGTTATGGGCTAAGTCCCATCAAGAATTCATACACTTATTAGAGTATATGATTGAAACGCTTAGGGAGAGTTTGCAGGAACAGCAGGTGGTGATTCATCGGGGTTTAAGCAGGGACATTGCCAATGCTGCTGGAAGTGTAGTTTGAGGCTTTTTTTGAACTGGGTTTAGGAGGATTGGTGAGTAAGTTCGTCAGCATATTCCAAGTTTTGCCTACTGAGTTGGTGAGTAAAGAGTCCCCAGCCACACTTATGCTCTTAGTTGCTTGCACCAGCAGTTTGTCAGCAGAGCATAGTGACCTCAGGTTGCTGTATGGTTTGATGATCTTATTTACTGCTGGTGTTTTTTCAGGTTGATATAGTATTTTGCGGGTTATTACAACTTGGTTGTATCGGAGAAGACTGGCCCACTTCAGCCATCCTAGTTGAGTTAGGTTGATACAATGGTGGGTCCTACAGGCAGCACCTGTAGCAAATCTAGCAATATGGTTGTAACAACTAGCAAGTTTGGTAAGGGTGGCTTGGTTCAGGTTAGTGAAGAGGGGGAGGCATAGAGGAGAGTAGAAAGTAGGTGGGACCAAGCAAAAGGGGTTCTTGCAAAAGGAGTGAGGAAGGGTTTGATCCTATATAGGGAGCCCAGTTTTTTGTTGACGGATTTGATGGTCTGATTGACATGGATATTATATTTTAGGGTGTTATCGACTGTGACACCCAGGAGTTTTGTGTGAGTATCTGGGGATATAATTGTGCCATTGCTGGAATTTATAGTTTGTGTGAGTATCTGGGGATAAAATTGTGCCATTGTTGGAGCTTATAGAAAAAAATGGTGAGGAGGATTTGCAGGTGGGGGAAAAGATGAGCAGTTTAGTTTTGTTGGGGTTTAATAGAAGCTGATGATTTGCAAACCATTTTTCTACATCACTGAAAGTATTCTGGGTTAGGGTCATAAGCTCAGTTGAGGAGGAGGTGGTACATATTAAAGTAGAGTCATCCACATATTGGATGCAGGTGGCCTTGGGAGTGATGGTGGGTAGGTCATTGATAAAGACTGAGAAGAGTAGTGGTCCTAGTATGGAACCTTGGGGGACTCCTAGTGTAATGGGTAGATGTGTGGATAGGGTATTCTGCCATAAAACTACTTGTTGTCTATCAGACAGGTAAGATTGGAACCATTTAATAGAGCTACTATTCAATGACAGTTCCTTCAGGGTACGGAGAAGCAGTTGGTGATTGACCATATCAAAGGCCTTAGAGAGATCTAGGAAGAGAGCAGAGGTAAGTTTGTTATTGTTTTGGTTGATGTTGATAGAGTTAGAGAAGGATAGGAGGGCTGATGTGGTGCTGTGGTGTGGCATAAAACCATGCTGAGAGTTGGCCCATAATTTATTTTGGGTGAGGTAGTGCATTAATTGGTTGTGGACAAACTTTTCCATAATTTTGGCCAATGGTGATAGTATGGCTATTGGTCAGAAGTTTGAGACGTCTAAAGAATTTCCTCCTTTATGAAGGGGAATGACATGGGAAACCTTCCAGAGAGAGGGGATAGTGGCTTCCATCAAGGTGCAGTTTATTATGATCGAGACAGGGTATGCAATGGCATCTGCCCCTTTTTGTAAATATTCTGGTGGGAGGAGATCAGCTGCCAGGCTAGTGGGCTTTAGTTTGTTAATTAGAGATCAGATGGTGGATGTAGATAAAGGTTGGAAGGTGAAAGGGAGTGGTATAGTGGTTGTGGAGGAGTTTTGAAAGGAGCTGGTGGGGGGTAGTTGGCTAGCTAGTGATTGGATGGTTTTGGTAAAAAAATTGTTAATGATGTTAGCAGTTTCCTCTGGAGTTTTAATTTCTCAAGTTGAGGGGGTGGGGGTGGAAATTTGGCCAGGGTGGAGCAGTTTGTTTACGCCTGCCCAAAATTGTTGAGGTTTGTTCTGGTGTTTTTGCAGAAGGTGTTGATAGAAGTGCTTTTTGTCTAACAGTGTGGCTTTCTTGGTATCATTCCTTAGTTGTCGGAATTTAATATGGTCAAGTGGGTCTTTGGAGGTGCACCATTTGTCCCATGCTTTATTTCTTGCTATGATTTTGGTTTTGGTTACTATAGAGAGCCAGGGGGCAGTCTTAGTTTTGGCACTGAGGGTGCGGATAGGAGCATGGGAATCTAGAATGGAGAGGAATTTAGAATTAAATAGGCTACAGCATCATCTAGTGGAAGTTCTTTACGTATGGCCCAATTGCATGCCCTGAGTTCATTCTGAAAGTCAATGGACTTAAAGTTCTTGTTGTTTCTGATAGATTTATATAGAACTTGGTGGTGGTTATCTACTTTATGCTTAATGATGTAAGCGAGTAGGTGGTCACTTATATCATCTGGTAGGGTACCTGTGTTATAAAGGTCTGGGTGATTATTGATAAGAATCCAGTCCAGGATACTCCCTTTGTAGTTGGATTTATTTATTCTGGTGTGTGAGAATATAAGTTGGGTATAACTATGAAGGTTTATATGGGTTGTGGGAGATTCAGAGGAACAATTGTTCCAGTCAGTATTAACGTCTCCTAACACCATAGTTTCATGGGGGTATGTGTTGGAAAGTCATTGGAGGAAGTCTTCTGGGGTATTTGCATTGTTGCCTGGGGGGTTATAAATGCAGGCAATGAATATAGATTTACTTTTGTTAAGCTGTAGTTTGCCAACTAGGCCTTCTGCATTATTGAACAAAGGGGGGTTGTTGTGGGGCTAGTGTGACATCTATTGTGTTTTTAAACAGAACTGCTACACCTCCACTTTCCTGTTGTTACAGTCTAGTCTAAGTATGTTGTACCCTGGTGGGATAACCTCATCATTTTTAGTTCCTGGTTTTAGCCAGGTTACTGTAAGACACAGCACATCAGGTGAGTAGGTGGCTAGAAGGGCATGAAGATTATGCTCCTTGTTGTTAATACTCCTGATGTTTAGGTGACAGGTCAGGAGAGAGTTAGGGGACTTTGAATTTGACCATATGTTGAAGGTGGTAGTGAGCTGTGAGCTTGTGGGAAGGGTGGGGTACAGGGTTAGGGTGGATGTCCCCATCCTTCATCAGAGTAAAATTGTACAGTGATTATTAGTTTCAGTTCTTTACTTATTTTATTTTAATATCTAGATTTGGGGGAGATGGACCATGGTCTAGTTAGTTGGTGGTTGTTAAAACTGGAGAGGATAGGTTTGTAGTGAGCTAGGGGTTGGTCTGATTCACTCAAGGTGGGAGCAGAGATGGTATGAGATATGGGGTTGTGAAAGCCAAAATAGGGTTGTTTTTCATAGATGGTGAGGAGATATAGCCCAGGCAATATAACTGAGAGGAACATAATTGGTCTCATCTTGATAGTAGTGGTACTTGGTAAGGAATGTGGGTGGAGAATTAAGAGGGTTGTTGGCAGGAAGAGGTGGTGTATGGGGAGGTGTATGGAGGTGTGTGTTATCTGTGATAGGTTGTAGGAGGAGGGGAGTGGTTTATTGTGCTTAAATTTAGCACTAGTGGGGGCGGAACTATACCAAGCTACAAGGATTTCCAGGGTCTGTGAGTGCAGGTTTAAAGAATACAACTTTACAGTGATTTTACTCAGTTCTTTTCAAAGTGAGCTGCACTTTACCCAGTTTTACTCAATTCTTTTGAAAGTGAGCTGTGTTTTACTCAATATTGTACTAAACAAAGTTTGTAGTTTAGCCAGACAATTTTACTAAGTGTTGGGAGTAAGCAAGCTTTTAACCTGAATTTTGTACAGATATTTGTTATTCTTTAGCAACTGTGAGATGAAGTAAGCAGGGGAATGTGTTATACAGGCTGTATACACTGTAGAATGCTTATTTTATTACTTATTACAGCAGCCTGACTAGGGAGTCTAAGACTGTTACGCTGTCTTTTGCTATGGACCCTAGGCTAGCCATAGACCCAGTTCAGACAAGCAATCTATTAGCACAACAGTTACACTTAAGATATAGAATTTGCAGTCCTTTTCCCTAGTGAGGGACAGTGCAGGAATGCTTTTCTTTTAGTTTTCAGGATGATAGTTTCTTTTCAGTACAGATTGAGCTATTCGAGGTAAGGACAGCTGGGGTGGAAAGACCTGGTAAGGTACATCGAGTCAGTGCATGGATTCTATATGGAACATAGCTAACATAACAGAATGCAAACAGTATTATACATTCAGGCAGGGCATTCATTAATATTAGTAGTACCACAACATCTGCATTTCTCTATATTCAATTGCAACTATCAGTCAGAGCAGTAGTTTACAGCACAGGCAAGTTCAATGAATTTTACACAACTTTTCCTATGTGGTTTTATGCTATCAGTAGTTACAGCATTAAGGCAGTACAGCTAAATCCAGATGCTATAGAACTTTCTATAAAATGCCCACTGGGAACGAAAAACAAGGGATGTGTCCTCAGTATGGAAGAAAATTAGTTAAGAGAAGAGTTGCTTGATTTAATAGACAAAGACAGATATATCAAGATCAATGAGAGAACTAGACTGCAGAAGGTTAATAAAACCCCAAAAGCCGGAAGCTTGATATAACAAATGAACACAGTAATTAGGACTGTCCATAGAGATCCATGTGTTATAACAGAAGTAAACAGAATATATTACTGTGTTGCTAAATTAATAACTGCTAAAGTTCTACTACAGGAACACAGGGTACAAAAGGAAAAAGAGGGGGCGAAAGCGAATACCATCATGGAAATATCGAACAGAGAAAACTATAAAGCAGCTAAGACAAGAAGTGTCATTGTTAGAAAATTATAGAAGAGGGAATAGATCAACAAAAATACTAAGAAAGATAGATGTGATAAAAGCAATGCGCAGTATTAGAACAGACCAGGAATTAATTATGCACTATTGGAGATAATAAACTAAAAATTTCAAAACAGGCAGAAAAGCACAAAATAAACAATGTATTGATGACCAAAAAAAGTTTTATAGAGAATTGGGAAATAAGGTAAAAGGAATTGAAAGACCGCCAAAAAAGAGGAAGTAAATACATTTTGGAAAGTATCTATGAAGATCCTGTGGAACATAATAAAGATGCTAAATGGATAGAAGAAGTAAAAGAAAGAATAAGAAGTTTAAAGCTACAGGATATGAAATGGGATAAATAACAGCCAGAGAGACTGAAACAAAGTTGAGAAAAGCCTCTAATTGGAAAACCCCAGGCCCAGATACAGTACCTAACTTTCGGCTTAAAGTATTAACTTCTTTGCAAGAGGATTTAGCCATGAGTAAGAACTATTTATATGCACACCCTGAGCATGCACCGCACTGGTTTACAACAGGAAAAACAATGTTCTTACTTAAGAGTGAACCTGCAAGCTACCGTAAAAATTATAGACCAATAACTTGTCTTCCAATGATATATAAACTATACACAGGAATTGACGCCGACAGAGTTTATAGTCATTTAGAAGAAAACTCAATTATGTCAGTAGAACAAAAGGGCAATAAAACAAAGTCATATGAAACAAAGGATAATTTGTGGTTAAAGAACGTTATAGTGGAGAACTGTAAGAAAGGGAAGAATCTAAGTATGGCATGGATTGACTACAAAAAAGCATTTGATAGTATCCCACATTCATAGATAAAAGAGTGTTTAAAAATGTATAAGATACACCCTACACTGATTGACTACATTACAGTAACCATGAAACAATGGCAGACCACTTTGCAATTAAGCCATGATAAATGACAGATTATTATCCCAGGGATAAAAATTCAAAGGGGGATATTTCAGGGTGACTCCTTGTCATCATTGCTATTCTGCCTTGCCATTAATCCATTAAGAGTGTTTACTTAACAGCTTAGGCCATGGCTACAATTTGGCTCCTAGAAAACAACAAAGTCTAATGAGTTCTCATCTTCTCTTTATCGATGATTTAAAACTGTATAGCTCATCAGATGAGGAACTGAACGCACACCTGCAGGTTGTCAAAACTTTTTCAGATGATATTGGAATGTCATTTGGTTTTGATAAATGTGCAAAAGCAACCTTTAAAAAAGGAAAACTGCTGCACCAGGAAAACATAAGTTTGGGACAAGAATATGATATAAAAGAACTTGAGCAAGAGGGAGTGTATAAATACTTGGGAATTGATGAAAGATCAGCAATAAAACATGAATAAATATGAATAAAACTCAGTAAGGAGTACTTTAGAAGACTTAAATTAATCCTGAAAACAGCATTGACATCTAGGAACAAGATCCAAGCTATAATACAATTTACTCTTCCTGTCCTAACTTATAGTTTTGGAGTGATGGACTGGCCCCAAAAAGTGTTGGATAGACTGGATATTAAAACAAGAAGGATGCTTCATGCTTACCAATTGATTTATAAAAATCAGTGTATACCAAGATTATATATTCCCTGTTCCGAAGGAGGAATGGGCCTCCTTGAAATTGATTACATTTATAGATCTGCAATCGTGGGATTCCACACATAACTACTGACCTCACAAGATCCAAATATGGTGAAAGTTTTGAAACTTATAACATCTCTGCTTAATTTAGCAGAAGCATATCGATGTCAAGTAGGAATGGAAATCAAACCAGAAGTAGATAAAAACCAGGCAACAACTGAATGTGCCAAAAAAACAAAAGAAAGAATATAAGGTGAAGGACCAAATGAGAAGGCAAGAAATGTGGAAAAAACATACATATAGTTGCAAGTATAGTAAACTTCTGGAAGACCCTCATGTTGATCAAGAACGAACGCAGGAATGGTTAAGGAGAGGCGAATTTACATCAAGAAATGAAAGGTTAATATTGGCAGCCCAAGATAGTGGGCTACGTACACGCTCGTTTACAAAGTCCATTGAACATGTGGGAGAAGCAGACATATGTAGGTTTTCTAAAACCAAATTGGAAACAGTCACACGCCTTGTTGCTGGTTGCGATGCACTAATGGCAGAGGGACTATATACTGAAAGGCATAATAATGTGGCAACTCTGTTACACTGGAGATTGTGCAACCATCATGGTATTAAAGTGGCTGAAAAACACTGGAAAGATGAGCCACAAAGAATCATTGAAAATGATGAAGTTTATATCACATGGGATCACCCAATACCAACAGTTCAAAGGATAGATGCTAGAAAACTGGATATAGTGATCCAAGAAAAGAAGTCAAAAGTAGCACTGATCATTGAAATCACCACACCCAGTGACTACAGTGTCTTGCATACAGGGAGACACAAAGTCTTAAAATACCTGGATCTGCAGGCAGAAATGAGAGCCATGTGGAAGAAAGATACCTAGACAGTTCCAATAGTAGGAGGAGCAATAGGTCTTATAAAAAAAAATTTACAATCGTATTTAGATATGTTACCAATCCATGTAACACTGTAAGAATTGCAGAATTACTGGGCACATTGCGGGTGCTGCAATGAGAACTTTTTGGCTGACATCAAAGAGTGAAACAATACTAATTTCATGAACTTTAATCTTACTTGGACTGAGGAATGGGGCCCATTCCTGTCATGGTATTAGAAACCCAAGAATGACAAAAAACGGTGGCAGGTAAAACCCAGGTGCAAAAAGAAACCAAATACAAAAGAAAAGAATAATGCACCAGGGTAGCACACAACAGACATTTATTCCCAAAAAGTACAAAAATAGTGAGCGCTTTCGCAACTAGCGTTGCTTCATCAGATAATGTTAAGAAAAAAACAAATGCTTAAATAGAATCTGAAGACTGAGTTTTTGGACAGGGGGTATACTGCTTTAGATATTGATCAAACTATTTCCGATGCTTGGAAGCAGAGAGGTACTAGGTGTAAACCATATTTTAATGCAGAGAATGCTTTTTCCGATATGACAGACTGCCACAACTAGTAATAACTTTAGAGTGGTGTTTCAGTTTTCTAGCAATATTAACCAATATACAGACATAGTTAAGAAATATTGGTATCTGTTACAAGAAGTGCCTGGCCTTACAGATAAGGTCGGACATTTTCCTATTTTTAGTTTCAAAAATAATAAATCACTTAAGCAGCAGCTTTGTCACAGTGAAGCACACAAAATCCTTAGTAGTTCTACTCGTTGTGGAACCTTTCCATGTAGGAACTGTAGTGCATGTCAGTTTATTTATAGTAAGAATAAATACATACATCCTACCAGACAATTTTCACTGCATTCTAACCAATATACAGATTGTAGAACCACATATGTGGTTTACTTCTGTTTGTGTCAACAATGTCCTGCTTTTTATGTAGGCAAAACCAAAAGAATGTTTAAAGATCAAATTCTGGAGCATGTAAGAGATATCAACAATAGTAAAACATCTAGTGCCTTAGCTAACCATGTTATGTCTAATGACGCTCTCATGCTTTTAAGTTTTTTGTCTTGCAACATATTCATAGGAATCTTAGAGGTGGTGATTTAGAGAACATCACAGAGGGGCATGAACAAAAATGGATTTTGAAGCTTAATGCTGAAAAGTATCCTGGTCTGAATGCCACTACCTCTTTGATCCCTTTCTTAAAGGCTGGACGTTTTAAACATTAATCTAAGCCATAGTTGGCTTTTAGTTTTTTAGTTATAGTTGGCATTCTAGTTGTTTAGATTGCTTAGCAATTTCTTATATGTAATACATGTAATGTCTATGTTTTTATTCTTGCTTATGTTTTATATTCTCTTAAAAATGTATATATTTTTCTGTATGTATTTTATTTCGTTCTACTTTATATTGTGCTGGCAGTCAGAGCTAGGAGTTTAATTGATTTTTATTTTTTATTGGTCAATGTTAATGAATTTATTGATTGGTCTTTTATCTACCTATTTAAGCATTTGTTTTTTTCTTAACATTGTCTGATGAAGCAACGCTAGTTGCGAAAGCGCTCACTATTTTTGTACTTTTTGGGAATAAACGTCTGTTGTGTGTTATCCTGGTGCATTATTCTTTTCTTTTGTATTAGAAACCCAAGACTTGGAGAAATTAAAAATGACAAAATACCTTACTTAAACCTAAACAACATGTCCCAAGTGGACCAACTCTAAGTCTGTCACTATAATTGGTGTCCTACAGGCTGCTAAAAGGTGATCTGTATTTGGCATACAAGGCATTCACTGACCCATCACTAATGGATTTTTCTGCACATTGGCAAGTCAAATGTCATCAGAAATACTTGCTCTAGGAATCTAAACCTCTTCTGCAACATTAACAAAACAGTTTAGAAGGACAGATATATCTTGCACAGGATACTGCTGCTCTGGAACAGACTCCCCATCCACATAAAACAAAGTTCATCCCTGTCCATATTCAATTAAAACATAAATCTATGGATGGGAAATAGAAAGTTTACCCCAGGACTGTCCCCTGTACTACTAATGATCAGAGGCAGCTCCTAAATGCTTTATCCCATGCATAGATCCCTTCAAATTATCTATGATATGATCCCAGTTACTCTCACTAGAAATGATATATAATTATCGGCCAGGGGATGGGTAAGACCAATCTATAACCAAATGAGATAGGTCATCAGAAAAAGGGAAAGCGTCTAGGTTTAAAATGGCCACAAGGGCAGCTAGCCTAGTACTTACCTATGAACCTCCAAACCTATCAACTTAGTTGCAATGCTGTGAGTGATTTTATTGCTAGGCGTCAGTTCAGTACTCATTTGAAACTTATTTGTTAACATTTGAGTATTGTCTTAGTAATCTAGCCAGATTTGTCTGTTTATTGCTTTACCAGTTGTTTTATTAATCAAACATCAAACTACATTTTAGTAGTTTGGTGGTGCTTATTTGCTGGTTGTACTGCTTTTGCTTTATGCTTATGCTGTTTCCCATTTAGTGTGTTTATTGATTATTTCTTTATTGATTTGCCCCCATTTTTGCATCTGGAGTGTTTCTCCCTGGGCCTCCGCTGAAAATTGGCTTTGTTCCAAGTTGAACTTTCCCGGTAAACAAATGTTAAAATAAAAATAAAAAAAAAAATGTACCTCTTGTCACCTATTCATTGGCTATCCCAGCATGTAGCTGGTGTTCACTTGTTGGACCTGTACTCTCAGTTACTTTTGTCCAATACAACTACTGTAGGTGTTCATTTGTTAGTAATGTCATTTAGTTGTGCTGGTGTCTAATCATTAACTGCTTATTAACACTGCATAATTCAATGGGACTTTTTGCTTCCTGCAGTTCTACTTGTTGTTAATAGTATTTATCATTCAGCTAGGTTGCACTTTTGATACTGTCCCCCTTTTTGATATACCTCTAAGTCATTGCATTATCTCATTATAACTTTAGTCTTGTTATCTATATCCTGTCTTTGTTAGCTTAGGTTCACTCAACCCCTTTACTGTCTCTATTTTGCTGACTCACTCACTCACTAGCCAAGGTCTAGCACTTCAGAGGCATTCAACCTGTATATTGCCCACTGCTGTACCTAATCCAGCTGAGGACAGTAGCCTTCTATTACCAGTATAACATCTAGCCTTTTTAGCCAGTACCTCATCTTACCTATTCAGCCACCAGGTATGGGGCCAAAGGCTCTTAATTCTGTTTCCTTGGCCAGCCTAAACTTCCTAGGCATCCTGAGGCAACTGCTTTATTTTTACTGACAATCCATTATTATTATATAAATTGTAAGACATATATTTACATATGCAAACTGGAGGTAGGTCTCTCAGATCTTACTAGTAAACATAAACCCACATGTGCTGAGATAGTAACAAAAGGTATGCAAGTCCTCCACACCAGCTACACATATAGACTCACACAAAGACTCATACATAATTCCACTACTCACAGCTGTACCAGTTACATATCTACTGCCACCAGGAGGCAGTTAATCTGTCAAATTCACTTCAAATGAAAGTTAATTCTGTGAAACAATTATGCTAAAACAACTTTTAGCAACAGTAGTTTTCCCTTTCCTCCACTGTTGAGTGACCTAAGAGTAAGTATATATTAGTTTAGGGGTATGGGGCCATCCCCCCACATGGGGGTGCAGGGGGCTTGTACTCCTACAAAAACGTGAGTTTGGCAAAAGTTGTTTTGGTATCATTTTTGCCAAATTGATTTTTGTTTAAACTGGATTTGACTGATGTGGTTCCCTACCACCACTTTGGCACATACTTTTATAGGGAATCACCACGTTAAAAAAACAGTGCCCTAAAGAAAGTCAAAGCATACAGCTAAAACAGATAATAATAACAGAAATGTTCTCATTATTGGTGAATCTACTGACAAGCATACAGACTTTATATTCAAAAGGCTGGCAAAGGACAAGGTGATGGTCAGTTGTCTCTTGTGTGATAGGATTATGGACGTCATTAGAGTTTTCCCGTCCCTGAAGCACCCAAAATATGAGTATGGACTTATTGCACATGTTGGAATGAATGATCTCAGGTGGTTTAACCTACAAGTGATAGAGAGAGAGAGAGCGAGAGATGGTAGTGCTCTCTCCATATGTTCTCAGGAAGATGAAATCACTTGCATCGAGTAGTATTCTGTCCTGAAATAATGCCTAAATACAAATCAACCTTCACTGGCTTCAGTGGCTGGATATGTAAATGGTGACATTTTAGGGGGATAGAATTTATGACAGCTTAGGAGAGCATGGTAGACAGGTTTTCTTGCTTCACTAGGGATGGGTGGCACCTGTCTTTCAAGGGCTTCTGCATACTGGAAAAAACCCTTCCCACTCCTATAGTGCTTTTTAGGCAAATCCCTAGACATTCCAACCTGACAATTTCCAATCTGCTAGAGTTCACTGTGGTGCTGCTCCACACAAGAAGCCTCAAGGGAAAATGTTTGGCTTGGAGATCTTTCCTTCATCTGGAGAAGATGCACATCTGTATAGTTACTAACTGCTGAAACCTGATCTCAGTCTATGGAAAACACACCCAAAGCATTTTATACCATTCTCCATTTTGGAATTGCAAATTAGCTAATCCAGCTAAAACATCAACCTCTTCTGTAGTTCAGTGGGTTGCTAACTGGCTATCAAACAAAATACAGACTAAATCGTACCCTCTCCAAAAAAAGTAAACTGCAACTAATAGTGTGCCTCAGGATTCTATCCTAAATCCCCTCTTCTTTGAGATCTATTTCTCCGAAATACAAGTAAATGGTAATAACCTTTGACTAACTAAATGTGCAAATAGCTGCAAGTGGGGAATCATCCTAAACTCCCTTTCAGAGTCACAGCTATACCAACAAGGCTTTGATCCCGTAATAACTTGTGCTCCAATCATGGTCTTTGCCAAAATGCAAAGAAATGTAGTATAGTCACCATTGGTAAAATGAGTGATCCCACGTGGTACTGTGTAAATGGAATTCATCTTAAGACTGACACTTTAATCTAGGATGTGAGCTGTGCTTGAAACAGCAATATATCCAATATTGTCAGAAAATACTTCTACCTTTCTCATCACATATACTGTGGGTTTCTGTCCAAGTCAGTTTGTCCCAATTCCCTTTTTCACTGTCCTTACTTACGCCATCATAGAATACAATGTTCCAGTTGGCATGAATAACTCTAAATAACTCTCATAACTAAAAATACACTGGCATTTTATAGCTAAAAGAAGCCAAGGTTTAAACAGCTGTCCTTATTAGAGTATTTTAAAAACTCTGTCCTTATTTTCCATGGTTTATAGACTTGCAAGATGATCTGTGCCTTGCCTTCTGAGCCATGTCAAACCATGCTGCCTGTAACTGTCTTTTCCTTGAAAAGAAAATGTCCTCAGTTAATATATGTTTCAAAGACCTAATTCTATAAAAAAGAAAATCAGCAAACATACCTATTCAGGGATAACTTCATCTCTCAGTACTTCCCTCATGTATTGAACAATATTAGACAGTATGAAACGCTAACAGTAGTCAAACTTCAATTAGATGAATGGATTTGATCATATTAATTTATTGAAGGAGTTACTGGCCACAAGCTTTAAATTATACAAAAATAATAAAAATGACAACCCAATAGCAAAAAATGAAACAATAATAAATCAAAGCGAATGAAAGAAGTATTGAAAATTAATCCATTTACTCAAGAAAAAAGAAAATCATGTATAGTGCAACAATAACTAAAGGAAAGATCTTGCCTCCTGAACCTAATAAGCTTTTTAAAAAGGTTACAGAGGATATGGGCAGTGGTCACGCTGTGCACATTACTTATTTTGATTGGCCAAGGCTTTTGATATAACTCCCCACAATGGAATTATTGAAAAACTAGACAGACATTATGTAAGCTCCTACAATGTCCTCTGGATTACAAACTGGATGTCCAACAGATGCCAGGTTGTGAAAGGTGCTGGTATACTCTCTAAATGCAAAATTGTAATGAGTGGGGTGCCACAGGAATGTGTGCATGGTCCTCTTCTGTTTGGCATTTATTTTGCAGATATCCAAACCAATATCCCAGTATGTCGTTGACTAAGTTTGATGATGAATGCAAGCTAGGTACTGTTATCTACTCAACAAGTGATACAAAACATCTCCAGCAAGAGTTGGAATATACACATAACTGGTATACTGAAAATGGTCTAAAGTTAAAGGCAAAAATTGCAGTGTAGTAGCTTTTGCTCTTCTTCAAGCAGAGACCTCCATCATTTGACCATCATGTTTCTACTACAGTCAGGAAATCCTTCTACCTGTTCTAGTTAATTACCAAGGGAAGATATTCAAGAGCCAAATAAATCATTCTACTCCTGTATTCTTCACTCACTAGACCAACCATCAAATGCAATGCTCCCTTTGGAACCTACAAGTCCAAGCATATTGCTCAACTAGAAAGACCCCCTGCCCAAAGAGTTCTAAGCAAGAAAATTCAACTATTCTGAAAGATTAGCATGACTCTCCTTTTACTAAACAGCCTACCTGATGTTCTGAGGTGACTTCTCTCTAGCTTTTTCAGCCATGAAAGACCCAATCCTATTTGATGTCCTATTTCTTCTCAAAACCAGTGCCTCTACAAACACCTACAGTAGAGACCTAAATCTACACCAAAACATAAATAAGACTCATTAGAGACAGAGGTTCCAAACTCAGCATATTCTCAGGTTATGCAGTAAGTTGCCACTATTGATCAAAGTACTAGTTGGCTAGTCCTGATGACAGGGTGAGGAAACACAAGTTTATACCAGTTTTATCACGTACAGTCCTGCTCAGTTTGAGAGGTTAAGTGCTTGACAAGGGTGGCAAGAACTTTTTAAGTTATCTGCTTAAAGATGTATATAGTTAGGCATTTTGTAGTACCTGTGGCTAATTGCCAAGTATTATTCCTATGTTCCTATGTAAGCAGTTAAAAATATTAGTTACTAGCTCATTGGAAACAGAGGATAAAAGACAAAGTTATTTGGTCGATCTAAATTTTAATAAATGTTTAATACTGAGTTTTTTGTTGAGACATTGAAAAGCAGCTGTCAGTGAAGGTCCTGGCATTCCAGAAAGCTTTCAGAACCACCTTCCAATGTTTTTATTTCATTATTATTGTACTGTATACAATTTTTATAGAAACAAAGGTATGTTTTTAAAAGGTGTGGTTTTGTTTCATGTTAGAGATGAACTGTGAATTTAAAAGTTGGTGATAAATACATTTGCTTTGCTCTGAAGACATCCTTGTTGCATCTGGATGAAAGTGCTAAAGAAGTGCAATAAACAGGTATGTTTTCCATACTTCTTTTGTAGCCTTGATTTATTAAACATGTAAGTATGCCAAACTAAACATTATCATATCTCAGTCCTCCATATTCCTTTTCTGCTTCTCTTTTCCTCAAACGTCTCCCTATTTCTCCTAACTCTAGTGCAATTGAAGCTAAAAATATTCTGTCTCTGTCTCTCAAATTAAGTATCCCACCTACAATCTTTCTGAACTATTAGCTCACATTGAAGGGTTCCTCTTCTGTTATTGCATTGTTACCTAAACCTACAAGGATTGACATATAACTGACAGTACAAACCTATGAACCTATGAACTTTTATCCCAGACTCAGGTGTATGTCTGAGTGTTGGAGGTGAGAGGAGAACAAATATGTCTGCAAACTCTATAGTCTTTCCAGTTGTTGGTTGAATTGTTGTGTTAAATCTAAGGTCAGATTTATGCTCATGAAGTTAAATAATTAGGTATAGAAAATTTACTCCTTCCAGCAATATTCCATCTACAAATTTGAGGTAAGTAATTTAGAACTCATTTGCTCATAGCAAATTCATAGTTCCATTGATAGACCTTGTTTGTGTTTAGTATGTGCAGTTCTTAGTAAAAGCTAGTAGTACCTGAAGTGCAACTTTGTTTGGGCCCCTGTACAGTAAAATCTGTACAGACCAAGGTTGAGTCATGCCCATACTGAATTGCCAGTGAGGTTCCACCAGTTTGTGATCACATACTGTTAAGAAATATGAAAAAGAAGCAGTCCTAGAACTGATCCTTGTGGTCCCCTTCAAAAACAATAGATGCAGATCATCTTGAACTTTTTAACTGTTCAACATGAAACTAACTATTCTCTCTAGGAGATAGCTAGTAAAACAGTTTATGTAAGAGTTACGAATGTCAAGTTGCTTCAGTCAACAATGTCAAATGATTTGAAAAACTTCAAGAAAAATACTCAAGCTTATCTGCCTTGATTTCATTATGTACATAAGTGCTCAGTGACTGCAAAGAGGGCAGTTGTCAAAATTGTACATAGTTCTAAACCACGCTGTGCCTGGTCATTCTGAGTGATAAAACATAATAGATGATCATGGATAGTTATTGCATCATCTGCACAACAACAGAATAAATGACCTGAAGTGTGTCACAGTACTTAAATGATTCTTTTCAAAATGGTATAAAAATTGCCTCCTTCCATTTTTGAACATGTCTTTCTCCGATATTTCATTATTGGATGGTCAAAGTATTTGCAATAAAATAGAAGAATTTAACATATTTGCATTTGATGCCCATTGTTGTTTTCTATATAGAGTATGTTTGCTCATTTCAGACAGTGTAAAAAGTAGGAGAGGACTTCATACAGTCACACATTTTACATTGACTATTGATGAATTTGAAGCAGCAATGGAAACAATGCTTAGAAGATATACAGTAATGATAAAGTTAAAGCATTCTGGATTTTGTATATAGAAAAGAAGTTTAGTTATCCAATTCCAGAAGTTAAGAAAAGTTCTCATTTAAGTATAAACACACATTTCACCCAATCAGACATATCTATCAACTGTCAATCTAAATTGGTCTTAACTGTTTGCCCCGTTCTTAATAAAATTAGACATTGTTTTAAGAGGTTCTAAAATAATAGTATCAATATTTCAAAAGTGTCCTTAGCTTAGAGCCCTTTTCCCTAATAATTTTATTTTACGTTGCTCCTAATTCTGGAGGAAAAAGTAGAGAGCTATCTTAGCAAGATGTAATCATTCAAGTATATGAAGTGATAACCTGACAGAGAGCAGTGAGGACATGCTAAGTGTACAGATCAACAGGCAGAGGATGAGGTGATCAGAGATGAAATATCAGCAGATACTTTTAGGGAAGGCATTAACTCAATTCAAGGCATACAATTACAGTTCCTTTTCTTTAAAAATGTACCTTTCTTCTGTCATTCCTGCTAGCAGTGCACGTTTAACATAGACTACAATAAACCTTAGCCTTTACACTTGAGAATTAAATGTTAAATGTTTATTGGCAGAATTGGGTGAAACAGATGTTGATTATAAGAAATTACATGCATTCAGGTCTCCACTTATTTAAGTCTTAAATATTTTAGACACTTCTTTAATCTCCCCACCCCTCAAAATTAGATATTATAATATGACAAAATGAAACTTACTGTATGTACTTAAAACAAATACAAAACTGCAAAAAATTAAGAATAATGAAAGTGGGATGTGAATTTGGATTATTTTAATGGAATTTACTTATTATATTAACAGAATGGAACTTTTATTGGAAGATTATAATTCCTACCAACTATTTATGATGAGAGGCATTAAACTAGATAATAAGTACATCAAGCAGCTTTTTGGATTTGCTACACAGTGGGAGTATTGAGACCAATGCTTACAACTTTTTTACAAGTATCCTATCCTAGAAGTGATACACCTTATAGAAAGGACATTGAGAAACTGCCTTTTTTGATCCTTTGAGGCAGATATTGCTTCCAATATAGGGCTCCGCTCATATATGCCAATAGGTTCATAGGTAAGTACTAGGCTAGCTGACCTTGCAGGCCATTTTAAGCATAGCCAGTGTACCTTTTTGTGCTCAAAATAACCTATCCCATTTGGTTATAGATTAGCATTACCTATCCAATGGTCAATATGGGATCATACCATAGACAATTTGAGGGGACCAATGCATTAGATAAAGCATTTAGAAGCTGCATCTGTGTATTACTAGTACAGGGGGCAGTCCTGCAGTAAATGTTCTGTTTTCCCATCCATAGCTGTAAGTTTTGCTTGAATATGGACAGGGATAAACTTTGCTTTATGTGGATGGGAGTCTGTTCCAGAGCAGTACCTGTCCTACTGAACCATTCTTTTGATGTTGCAGAAGAGGTTTAGATTCCTTGACCAAGTATTTCTCATGCCATTTGACTTGCTGATGTGCAGTAAATCTATCAGTAATGGGTAAGGAGGATGTCATCTATGCCAGTCACAGGTCACTTCTTAGCAGTCTGTAGGATACCAAGTATAGTGACTTAGAGTCAGTCCATGTGTGACATGTTGTTTAGGTTTTGTATCCCTGTAGTAAGGTATCTCTGTGAGTGTTCCAATTGTTCCGTGTGTCTGGACAGATACATGCTAAAGAACGCATTATATATTCAATGACTGACCTAATGAGGGCTGAGCAAAGGGGGACAATAACATCCTTAGAACTAGACACAATCCTTTTGTTTATAAGCTGCGCAATATAGAAGGACTTTCTTACAACAATGAATACGTTAATCAAAAGTTAGGTCATTGTCCACATAAGTTCCCAAATCCTAGATAAGTGGGCCAGCTCTTAGGGGTGTATTCTCAATGTGGTAGTTCGCTGGGGTAGATGATTTCACAAAGGATACAGTAATGCATTTTTTGACATTTAGTTTCAGTCCATAATTTTGGCACTAGTTATTTATTTGGGACAAACCTTCCTGCAATATGACTAAGTAATTTGGGAATTCAATAACTGCTCCTAGCTTGTAGTCATATGCAGACATAGTCAGACAGAGCCCTTTGGCATTGGCTTTTACTTCAGAAAAGAAAATGCCAAACAGGAGAGGTCCCAGCACAGAACCCTGGGGGACTTCACTGGTGACCAATATCTGTGTAGAGGTAACTTTCCCTATTTTGATTATCTGGGTGCTATTTGTGAGCCAGTTGTCAATCCATCAGGTGACAAAGGGGTTTATTCCCAGTTTATTTAGTTTTTCTACTATGCCTCAGTGGGGAATTGTATCAAACGTTTTTTCCAGGTCGAGGTATGTGATCTGTACTCTTTCTGCCTTCATCCATTGCTTTAGAGACCTTTTCAAAAAAATCCTCCTGGTTGAGTAAGCATGACCTGCCCTTGATGAATCCAGACTAAGAGGGGTCCAATGTTTGGAGGTTCCCTATGCCTTGGTTGATTAGTTCCATGATAAGTCTTTTAATGGCATGGCATATGAGGCAGGTCAGACTTATGGGTCTTGTCTTATGCAGGGGAATGACTGCAACTGTTCTCCATTCACTTGGTGCAAAACCTGTATGGAGACTGAGAGCAAGCAGTGTAGGGGATGTGGCTAACTCGTGCTTTGTGTGATCGATGGAGGCGTGCCAGTTTCAGGTATACTTTGAGGTACAGACAGAGGGGAGAGAGGGGTAAACTAATGCTAAATTTATATTTCAGGAAGTTCACTATATCTTCAGCCTTAGTCTAGGTAACATCATTCACAATCAACTCAGCACATTGCTGTGTTGTACTTTTGAGATTATAAACATACCTAAAAAATGCTTTGTGATTGTCTTTGGCTTGGGTAATTATTTTAGCCTCAAATTTGACTTTGGTGAATTTTATTAAGCACCTGAGATGTTTGTTAATTACAGTGACAATGGTACTAACATTCTGGGAATTACTCATTACTTTTGGTCAAAATTCTTTTCCTTTTATTATAAAGTTTGTTGATATTATCATTTCACCATGTGAGTTTGTTTCTGGGGTTTGCCCTGCATTGTTCCTATGGGGCACAACTGCATCTGTGCAGCTGGTTATGTGCTGGTATAGTGTGATGGTGTACATTTCTGGGTATTCAGTGGAGTTAACTTGGTTTGGTGGGGATTTGAAGCTTGCCAATGTATCACATAACAGTAGGTATTTTGTCTTAAAGAAATTTTTAAGGTAACTTTGGGTGGAAGGGATCTCTGATTTCAGTTTAATTTCAAAAGAGATTGCTTTATAGTCAGACCCAACAAGTGATGGAGATACACAAGGAATGGTGCAAGGTGCTCCCATTTTAGTAAGGACAAGATCCAAGATGTTCTTCCCACTAATAGGTACTTTGTCTAATTGTTCTATGCCATATGTATTGACAAAGTCCAGGAATATTTCTGCTTGTGCTATAGTGGTGGTGTAGGTTTATTATTTATTTATTTACATTTGTTGACCGGGAGTGTCCGACTGGATGTAGGTCCATTTTCAGCAGAGGCCCAGGGAGAAAAGCTCCACAGTTAAAATAAACAGACAGTAGTTACATTGGATTACATAGTGATTAACAATTTAACATAGAAATTACTTACAACATATTTACAGATGAAGAACATAGTACATCAGTAGACAACTAGAATCTTTATCTGTGAAGTACATGACAGACATTAACAAATGTTACAATAAGAAGTTCCTGCTGTATAATAAGTACTAGGCTTATGAGCATCTGAGCTTGCTATAATCAAGGTAGTTAGTGGAGTGGAAAGAAAGGTAGTGGTTGGATGGGGTGGGTGATATTAGAGTGGGAGTTGCAAGGGCATAGCCAGCATATTTTAAGGTGCGCTTTTAGTAAAGTTTTGAAGTGGGTGCATGATGGTATGGAGGTAATTGTGGGTGGGAGGGAGTTCCATAATTTGGCTATGGTGCAAGAGAATAGTGCTTCACCAGCAGAGTTATTGGCTTTAGTGATCTGCAAGTGATTTTTGTTGCTGCATCTTAGTGGTCTGGTGGTGCAATAGGGTTGGAGTAGATTCTGGAGGGATGGGACATTTAGTGGATGGTTTACTAGTTTGTGGGCGAATGAGAGCTGATACCACTGAAGGAGGTGAGGGAGTTCAAGCCAGCCCAGTTCAGCAAGTGAGAGACAGTGGTGACTACGGTAGGATGCCCCTGTGGCGAATTTGGCGATTTTGTTGCAGCAGGTCTCTAGCTTGTTTAGATTGCATTGCCTTAGGTTGGTCTATATTGGAGAGGCATAAAGTAGGGTGGAGATAAGGTGGGAATTTGCTATTGAAATCTTTGCTGCTTTGGTAAGAAGTTGCTTATTTCTGTATAATGCTCCTAGTTTTTTGTGGACTTTTTTATGGTCATGGATATGTGAATGTCAAATTTTAGTTTATTGTCTATTTCCACTCCTAGCAATCTGGTGTGTTCAGTTGGGTATATAGTGGTGTTGTCTTTTGCTGTGATGTTAAAGTGAGAGTTGTTTTGAGTATGTTAGGTTTCCCAGTCTATAGTTGGAGAGTTTAGATCACCAAGGAAAATTGAGTTGTGTCTTTCTTGTGCCATAGAGGGAGTTCTATAGCTAGCTAATATATGGGACTTTTCTGATGGTTATTTGGACATGCATCATGCTGCTTTGCCAGCCTTGATGTGGTTCTCTTCTGCATGTAGACTCAGACACATACACATTTTCTTCCTCCTGTGCAGTAGCTGGTCTAAGTGTGTGGAAGGCATTTTAACCATGCATTACTAAAGTGCTATCTGCAATTTTAAACCATGTCACAGTCACTGCACAGGCATCAATGTCCTCCTGGGTGAGAAGAGCTTGTAGGGAGTGCAGTTTCTTGTTTAGGCTTCTAGCATTGATCACTAATACCTTCATATTTTCATTTGCTTGTTTCATTATGTTGGTAGGTTTACTGGGTTGGCATTGCCTAAAAAAAAACAATGGGGTGCACAATGTCTTTGCCGATAATCAAAACCCTAGAGGGGACAGGTGCAAGTCATTTCAAGTGAAGCAGTGTGGTCTGTTGATCATATCCTCCCAGGCTGACAAATATTGGGCCCCCTTGTAATGACACCAAAACTGAGCCAATTATTGAAGTTCATTATTTTTTTGCTCATATTGAGGTGTCATCCATGAAGAAGATAGAATGCTGCTCAGTGCTAGACTCATACTCCTGTTAAAGTCATAAATAAATAACATTAAGAATTTGCCTTGTATGCTTTTAGTCGGGAACAACACTTCAGGATGTGCAAACAGAAATGTTATTCTTAAACCGCTGGGAGTTATTCTTCAGTATTATTGATGAAGCATTCTCACTTTGCATACAAAAACTGTAATTTTATACATTTTCTTATCAAACTGCTCATGCAGTTTCATGACGTTATAATGATTTTGTCCAATAGAAAACTTTGCAAATGTTCTCATCCCTCGTGATTTTCACCTCAGACTTCATGTGAGCGCTTTCCTATACATGATTCACCTGCTTCCAAAGGGTCTTGTTTCTGACCTTGGATGTTTTAAACCTGCTTTAGCAACAACGCACTCTTAGCCTGGAGGAGTCAAACTAACAAATTCCTTTTTGTATAACTAAATGCCTCACTTCATGCAACACGTACTATTCTCTCTCTTAGTACTTACTAAAAGAATGTAGTTTAAAATGAACAGTAATACTGTGACTTATGAAGCTGTATTTTTTCCCAGCCCTGCATACAAATTTATTTATTTATTTTTGTTTATTTTACATTTGTTGACCGGGCTAGTCTAGCTGGATATATTTCCATTTTCAGTAGAGGCCCGGGGAAAAAAGCTCCGCACAGATATACAAAAGTATAGAAATATTGTTACATGGTAAATAAAGGATTAATAAACAAAATAAAACAGGTAATTGTTACATTCTAGAGATAAAAACACTTGAGGAAAGCTACAGTAAACATAATATTACTTAAGAAAGCTAAAACAAATGTACTACAGTAAGAATTATATACAATTGTTCACATCAGGTAGAAGGATTTAAACAATACGTTGATTAGAGTTTAAATAGTGCCAGTCTTACTTACAAGACTAAGCATTTAAATGTTTGGAAGTTTGGTTACAAGAGGAAGAAACAGAGGTGAAGAGGGTGGTTAGTCAGGGTTACTACAAGGGCATAACCAGTGCATTTGGAGGTGTTTTTTAAGTTTTTGTTTAAAGAGTGGCAAGGATGTAATTAGAGTTAGTTCATTGGGTAACAGGTTCCAGTTTTTTCCTGCTGTGTTGGTAAACAGAGAGTCACCAGCCATATTATTAGACTTTGTTATGCTAGCAAGGAGTTTGCTAGAAGAACGTAGGGAGTTCAGATTATTATATGGGATTAAGAGCTTTAAGAGCATAGGGGTGTTATTGGGTTGGTAAAATATCTTGTGAGCAATTGTCAGTTGGGGGATTATCAGATGGTTTTGGAATTCCAGCCAGTCTAGTTGCCTAAGATTAGAACAGTGGTGGGTTCTGAAGGGATTGCCAGTAGCGAATCTGGCAATGTTATTATAGGAAGTTGCTAATTTGTTAAGGTTAGTTTTCTTAAGGCTGGTAAAAATAGGTGAAGCATACAGAAGGGTTGAGATTAGATGGGACTGAACTATCTTGGCTCTGGCTGCTGGGGTTAAAAATGGTTTTATTCTATATAAGGAGCCTATTTATACCAATTCATTTACTGCTGTGTTGCAATCTAAGTTTGTAGGCGCATCTCAGGGGTACTGTCCTGTAATCTACCCCGACCTCCCTCTCAATATCGCGCTAAGGAAGAAAGCGATACCTAAAGTGTAGAACAGCTCAGAACTAAACTATCTACCAACAGCCCAGAACTATACTATCTACCAAACACTTTCATCTACAAGGTACTGTCCTGTAATCTACCCCGACCTCCCTCTCAATATCGCGCTAAGGAAGAAAGCGATACCTAAAGTGTAGAACAGCTCAGAACTAAACTATCTACCAACAGCCCAGAACTATACTATCTACCAAACACTTTCATCTACAAGGTACTGTCCTGTAATCTACCCCGACCTCCCTCTCAATATCGCGCTAAGGAAGAAAGCGATACCTAAAGTGTAGAACAGCTCAGAACTAAACTATCTACCAACAGCCCAGAACTATACTATCTACCAAACACTTTCATCTACAAGGTCAATATCCTACTAAAATGAAAGCTACTAATGTATTTTACATTGTAAAGTATCCCCTAAACTAGCTTGCGAACTGGGTTTCACACACAGCAGTAAGACGCAAACAACAGTATCTTCTCCTCACTTACTTGGAAAATTAGTGTGAATTCTGAGTAAAACAGAGGAGCTAGTCCCAAACTATAAGCAAAAGTGCAGCTACTATTATGCTTCACTTGTAGAGCCCTGTAGCAAGGAAAAAACATCTACTAGTGTATTACCTGGACTTGCTCTGTGTGGAGTGGGATTAACCCCACCCCTGCCTATGACGAATGCGAGGTATCATAACTCCCTAAGAGCCCGCCATTTTTAGTCATTTACTGCTGTGTTGCAATCTAAGTTTGTAGGCATCTCAGGGTATGTAACATCACATAAAACCAATGTATTTATAATTATAAATTACAGCGCATCCTAAAGTGTAATTCTAACAGATGGTTCAGTTATAAATGTGATCTAAGTGTAGCTCTTACAGCTACGACCACACTGTAGAATAATTTAGCTCACAAACTGTATTCAGCGCCTCGCTACCTTCTCACGCAGTTACTCACTCAGAGGTAGCGTGTACCCACTAGTAGCGTCACCTGCTAGGTAAAGGCGCTCTGTGAATTGTTTGTTTTTGACTACTTTAAACAGTTATATTTGAATTACTATGTTAAATTGAAAGAGGACACTATCAGCGACTGCTGTGTTTAAGGACATTGATGTGTTTCAGTATTAGGAATAACTAAGCAAAAACAGCGAAGTGTCCTTTGTAACCAAACTGCTCAATTATTAGCGACTGGTCTTTTCAGGGCAATAATGAAGTCTACAATGTGTTGCATTTATCCTGAATGATAGAGTGAGTCAACTCGCAAAACGACTGTTTGTTCCATTAACCTGTTGGCTCAGCTTACTAACAGATCTTTATATACTTGTTGGATTGCAATTAAGTTTAAAAGGGAGTTCAATCCCCTGCTCTAGGCTCTGTTACATACAAACTGCATTGAAACCTGTACCCTAACTCTACTTTATAGCTTTGCAATTAATAACTCTAAAAGCAAGCTGAATGTTTTTCTTTTTATTTGTTCAGGTACTGTCCTGTAATCTACCCGACCTCCCTCTCAATATCGCTAAGGAAGAAAGCGATACCTAAAGTGTAGAACAGCTCAGAACTAAACTATCTACCAACAGCCCAGAACTATACTATCTACCAAACACTTTCATCTACAAGGTCAATATCCTACTAAAATGAAAGCTACTAATGTATTTTACATTGTAAAGTATCCCTAAACTAGCTTGAACTGGGTTTCACACACAGCAGTAAGACGCAAACAACAGTATCTTCTCCTCACTTACTTGGAAAATTAGTGTGAATTCTGAGTAAAACAGAGGAGCTAGTCCCAAACTATAAGCAAAAGTGCAGCTACTATTATGCTTCACTTGTAGAGCCCTGTAGCAAGGAAAAACATCTACTAGTGTATTACCTGGACTTGCTCTGTGTGGCGTGGATTAACCCGCTCCGCCTCGCTTCGGGCTCGCTCCAGCCCACCCTGCCCCGTATCCCACCCCCCAGTACCCCTATATTTATACTTAACTAACCACACCCTCCTTTATCTCTAGCCACTCAAAACTCTTGGCCCACCTCTTTCACTGCCCCTCCAAGTCCACTAGGCTCACAAATCACACTGCCTCACTCCCCACCCCGCCTCTCCCCCAACCAATACCAAACCACCTACACTAACTATCTTATAACCAATCAAGCAACAGTATGAAGTCCTTAACACCCCATATCACTATACCAGCCCAAAAACTGTAACTCTCACCCTACCAATTCTTATCACACTATACCTGCTAACTATATACGAGTCCCAGACACACCCAGGTTTTCATTATCCAAAGTACCAAACTAGTACTCCCACATTTCTGATCAACACTAATCACCCTACTCACTACCTAATCAACAAAACACCGCTTACTCACTTCCACTACTCCTATAAACCAAACATAATCTACCCCAAGTCCAAAACATAGATAAACTACTACATAAACTGATGAAGCTAATAATGTATCTTAGAAAAACATAAATATAGATGGAGACATACATCCAAACCCAGGCCCTCCATCAAATGACAGTGCAAATAAAACATCCTTGTTTCCAAGACCTCCTGACTCCTTCTTATTTGCCACCTTAATTGTAGAAGCCTAAATAATAAAATTCATAATCTACATGCTCTTTTAGCAACTTACCTCCCTGACATTATGTGTCTCACAGAAACCTGGCTCAAACCAGAGACCAAAGATAACGAAATCCTGCCACCTGGCTACAACATATACAGGACCGATCGCCTCAAAAAGAGGTGGTGGTACTGCTGTGCTCTTCAAAAGCACACTCAACGCTACCCTACACCCCACTCAGCCACCGCAAATACCCAACGAGAATTAACAACCCTAAAACTACAACTAAATAAAGAAAAAGTATTAACCTAATCGTAATCTATATTCCCCCTGGGAACAACTCTGACACTCTTGAGAACACTCTAAGTTGGCTGACAAATAACTTCCCACAAGAAACCATAATTTGGGAGATGTCAACATTGACTGGAATCAATGTGTGTCAGAGACAGACCCAACCAATATCAATCTCCATGGCTTCTCACAAAATATTACCACCTCTACTAGAATTGGCAGCAACAAACAAAAAGAAAGTATCCTAGACTGGATACTCACTAACCATAAACCCAGAACTTATAAATCTGGGACTATTACTAATGAGCTCAGTGATCACCTCATTACTTATATGGTAAAAAGCAAAAGTGGTAGCTGCCACCTCCCTGTACTCAGGACTGTTAGAAGCACCAAACATTTTGACATCACTAGATTCAAATGAGCTGCAGTCCTGTAACTGGTCAATCCTAAAACACCTCCCACTAGAAGAAGCTGTAATAAAATTTAACTCCACATTTCTAAACATACTTGACACACATGCCCCCAAACGGTTAATCAAAACAAAAGCTCTCATAGCACCATGGCTATCAAAAGACTCCACAGCCAAAATCAAAGCTAGAAACAAAGCATGGAATAAATGGCATACTACCAAGACACCCCTAGACCGTACCAACTTTCAAAAACTAAGAAATGACACAAAAAATCTATCTTAATGGACAAAAAGAACTACTATTTCCAACTACAACATAAACATCAAAACAACCCCCAAAAGTTTTGGACAGGAATAAACAAACTTCTCCATCCAGGCAGGTCCTCCACCCCCCACCAGCAAACCTAACTATGAAAAACCAGATGAAGTGGCCACATCCTTTAATACCTTCTTCATCGATGTGATCAAATCCTTAGCCAACCAACAAGTAGCCCCCTGCTCCCTAACCACAAGTCCCACCCAGAAGACCACGCCGTTATTCAACCTACAACCTGTCCCTACTGCATACATCCGATCCTTACTAAGGAAACTAAAGCCAACCACTCTCGGGCAGACCTACTTCCAGCAGACTTTCTACAAAAGCTGCAGATGTTATAGCCTATCCCATCTCAATCTTAATTAATCGGACCATAACTGAATCCACAATCCCTCCATATGGAAAATCTCCCATGTCATCCCTCCATAAAGGTGGCTCATCCACTGACCTCTCAAACTACAGACCAATAGCCATTTTGTCACCACTGGCAAAAATCATGGAAAAAGTATTCACAAACAACTCATCCTCTACCTAACTCAGGAAAACCTGCTAACCAACTCCCAGCATGGCTTCAGGCCCAAACATAGCACTACTACCGCTCTCCTCTCTTTCACAAACACTATCAATCTTAACCGAATGACAAAAAATTTCTTCAGCCCTCTTCTTGGACCTATCAAAAGCTTTTGATATGGTCAACCACAAACTCTTGCATGCAACCCTAAAACTCTCTATCTAGATAACAAAACCCTAGACTGGTTTCATGCCTATCTTTCTGATAGGCAACAAGCTGTGCTCTGGCAAAGCAAGCTCTCCGACCTCATACCCAACACCATAGGAGTCCCCAAGGTTCCATACTTGGCCCTCTTCTATTTTCCATCTTTATTAATGATCTTAACAAAGTCATCCCAGAGTCTACATGTATTCAATATGCTGATGACTCGACTTTAATTTGCTCAGATAGATCCCCAACTATTCTATTATCCAAAACTCAAGACTGTTTCACTGCAGTTGAGAATTGGTTATCAGAACGCCAACTGATCCTTAATCCAAAAAAACGAAAATGCTACTCTTCCATCCTACCCATAAAACACCAACTTTTCCCTTTGTGTACAATCCAACAATGGAACCACCATCACCCCGACCCTCATACCAAGCTATTAGGGGTTACCATTGACAACAAACTCAGATTTGATGTGCACATCAACCAAACTATCAAAACTGTTAATAAGAAACTGGGGTCCCTTTATAGAATAAAATCTTTTCTGACTCCCACGGCTAAAGTTGCCATTGCTCGCACCCATCTCCTTTCTACCCTCTTGTATGCCTCCCCATACTTACAAATCCCAACAAATCGGATCTATCTAAACTCTCTTGTTGTTATAATCATATTGCAAGATTTGCCACAGGCCTGCCCTACAAAACCCATCACTGTACTAATCTTCAGAACCTAGGTTGGATAGAACTACCAAATCTACTTCTACAGAAGCAACTTATTATTGCTTACAAAATACTCTCTCAACCTGAAAACACTCCCGGCCTGTCTGGAATAATTACCCCTTATACCAACCTAAATAGACTAAGATCATCTCACAGATTACTCAAGACAGACAATCAAATCCTGTAACTCCGGAGGTGACTCCCTGTTTTCAAACACAGTGGGTAAAATATGGAACTCTCTTCCACCTAGTCTCACCGAATCAACCTCCCTAAATACTTTCAGAAATGGCCTCTCCCACCACTTCAAATCCCACTGGCTTTGCCAATGTTCTAATCCAGACTAACCCATAGCTCCCCTCAACCTCCTCAGTGAAATTACTATCCTCCTAGGCCTCAAGCCATCTACTCTCCCCTGAAACTAACTACTTGTAGGTTTGTTTCTTATAATAATTGTTCACTGTACATCCTAATGTAACTTTTTCTTACCTGTGTATACTAACTATATGATGCTTTGTTTTTCTCTTTATAATTGTTATTGTACATACTAATGTAACTTTTTTTTCTTCCCTGGGTATTCAGTGCATAACTACAATCGTATGTTAGCTGTCAAACATTGTTGTAACCTACTATGTACTATTGGAACTTTTTGTAACCTACTATGTACTATTGGAGCTTTTCTCCCCGGGCCTCCGCTGAAAATGGACATGTGTCCAGTCGGACTTTCCCGGTCAACAAATGTAAAATAAAATAAATAAAATAAATAAATAAAAATAAATAAATATTTTTCTGTTGACTATTTCAATGGTGTTATTTATATGGTAATCAAACGAGAGGTTAATGTCAATGGTTATTCCTAAAAGTTTAGTGGTAGAGTCTGGGAAAATAACAGTGCCATTATTTGAAGAGATTGAGAAATCTAAGGGGGAGGACCTAGTAGTGGGTGTAAAGAGAAGGAGTTTTTTTTTTGGCATTAAGAAGGAGGCAACATTTGGTAAACCATGTTTCTACAGTGTTGAAAACATTTTGAGTAAGAGAATACAGTTCAGATGGAGAGGTTGCTGAGCATATTAGTGTGGAATCATCTGCATATTGAATACAGGTGGCTTGAGGAATTGCTACATGGAGTTCATTAATAAATAATGAGAAAAGAAGTGGTCCAAGAATGGAGCCCTGAGGGACCCCGATGGTGACAGGTAAAAAGGAAGAAATTTGATTTTCCCAGAGGACTGCCTGTTGCCTGTTGTTGAGGTATGATCTAAACCATTTAATGGCCAGAGAGTCAAAGGAAAGAGGTTCAAGAATATTGATTAAGAGGGTATGGTTTGCCATGTCGAAAGCTTTAGAGAGGTCAATAAAGAGTGCAGATGAGAGGATGTTTTTGTTACGGTTTTTATTGATGGTATCTGTAAAGGATAGAAGGGCAGTAGTGGTACTATGTGATGGCCTAAAGCCATGTTGACAGTTTGCTATTAAGTTATGTTGAGAGAGATGATGTACAAGTTGTTGGTGAATGCATTTTTCCATAATTTTTGCTAAGGGTGATAAGAGAGCAATTGGCCGATAGTTAGAGTAATCATTAGAGTTCCCACCTTTATGTAAGGGGATAATGTGGGAGATTTTCCAAATATCTGGGATGCTTCCTTCTTGGATTGTCCTATTTATAAGGATAGATATAGGGTAGGCCATTACTTTGGCTGCTTTTTGGAGATATTGGGAAGGAAGTTGGTCAGCAGATGGAGTACATGGCTTAAGTTTTAGAATAAGTTTATAGATGAGAGAAGTAGAGATGGGTTGTAGTTTGAATTTAGATAAAGAGTGTGGTAAGTTGATGGGAAGGCTTGAGTTTTCTGAGATAAGTTGACTAGCTAGAGATTGTATAGTCTCAGTGAAGAAAGAGTTAAAGGTATTGGCAGTTTGATGGGGAGTATTTGGATCTGCATCAAGTGGGGTGGGTGTTCGGGAGTTACCTGGGGAAAGGAGCTTATTAATGCAAGACCAGAACTTTTGAGGATTATTTTGATGAGTTTGTTGGAGTTGTCAGTAGTAGTTTTTTGTCTGTAAGTATTGCCTTTTTTGTACTATTTCTGAGCTGCCTAAAATGTAGATGATCAGAGATATTTCTGTTAGATCTTCATTTAGCCCAGACTTTGTTCCTAAGCATAATTTGATTTCTAGTTTCATTAGAAAGCCATGGGGCTGGGTTAGACTTCATTCTGATGGAACTTTTAGGAGCATGCATATCCAGGATGGATAAGAATGTAGAGTTAAAATACTTTACAGCCACTTCAAGTGGAAGGGTTTTTAAAGGGATCCAGTTACATGCTTTAAGCTCAGTTTGAAATAATTCTGAGTTAAAGTGTTTGGTAGCGCGTGTTGGCCTAAAGGTGGGGAGGTTTGGAAAATCCTTCTTTTCTCTTATGATGTAGGTCAAAGAATGATCACTTACATCATCTGGCAGGGTTCCTACCTTGTAAGTTTGTTTCAGTTTATTTATGAGTATCCAGTCTAAGGTGCTCTCTTTCTTATTAGGTTTGTTAATTCTGGTTATAGAGGTTATGGTTTGGGTAAAGCCATGGAGGTTAATATGAGAGGTAGGATTTTCAGCACTAACACTTTTCCAGTCAATGTTAAAGTCGCCTAGTATTATTGTTTCTTGGGGGTAAGTAGAAGACACCCAGCTTAGAAAAGCCTCTATTGTAGTGATATTATTTCCAGGTGGTATGTAAATGCAGATAATGTATAAAGATTTGTTTGCGTTGATTTGAAGTTTAGTAATGAGGACTTCTGCGTTACTATCCTGGGTTGGATTAGAAGGTAGGGTAGAGATATGAAGTCCATTTTTAAATAGAATTGCTACTCCACCACCTTTATGTTTTGTTCGGTCTTGTCTCACTATATTGTAGCCTTGGGGAATAATTTCATTGTCTTTAGTTTCTGGTTTCAACCAAGTCCCAGTGAGGCAGAGGATATCAAAGGAGTGAATATCTAGGAGGGCATGGAGGTGAGCTACTTTATTATTAATGCTTTGGATATTAAGATGCCCTATTAGGAGAGAGCTATTGAGTTTAGGGTGGGTTGTTTGGATAGTAGGATTGGTAGGGCCAGGGTTGGGGTGGATGTCGCCATCTTTTAAGGAGGGATTATTTATTTTTGTTACTGAATTGTTCCTAAGATATATTTGAATTTTCACTTTTTTTCTGAGTGTAAATTATGTTTAACGTGGGAAAGTCTATGGTATTTAGGTAGTAGGTAACTGGGAGTGGAAGTTATGTTAGAATGTCTATTGGAAGATATGTGTGTGTAAATTGTAGTTTGTTTGTGGGAATGGTTAAGATGGAAATAGTGCAGTTTTTCAAAGGAGGTAAGAAGGTAGGTAGAGATGAGGGTAGTTGAGAGTATAATTGTGAGTGTTAGCTTGGTTAGATTAGGTATAGGCATCTTAAAAGGAATTATAAAATAAGAACTCAAGTGTAGGGATGAAACAGGGAGTGAGATGTAGAGGAGAGGAAGATAAAAGGATAAAGGAAGTGAAGAGAGGGGGCACTTATGTACACAAGTTAAGAGTAGGAGGATATGGTAAAGGTACTCTAAGGAGTGGCTTATTGTGAGTAATTGTTAGAAGGTGGGGGTGTGGCTATATTTGTTTTTTAACAATCATATTACATATTATAGCATCATTAATAAGCTGAAATGAATATACATTTTAATAAACTGGTCTTGTCCCATAACAGTTTTCTCCCTCTGATACTATTAGTGTCATACCATATAATTATATTTTTATTGTTCTTAACTTGATAAAATACGCCTCAGCGTCATAGTAGTCATAATTATTTTTTGTCAAAATAGAACTGTCATTGATTTGTGCATGCAGTGGCATTTTATGTGCAGTGAGGTTAAACATTTTGTAATCACAGCCTTTAGAATAGAACATGCTAAAATGATTACACATATAATAAAAAGTACAATGAAAATACCCTGGATTATGCTAGTCCCCAGGTTGCCAAAAATACTGCCCAGCCATCCAAAAAGTGTTTAACTTTTGGATGTGCTGTCCAACTCTTTGGTCCTTTCTTCCATGAAGTTTGCCAGTTTTTCCTGTTTATCATGATAGTCACTAATATATGAACAGCAATGGCTCCCTATGAGGGCACATGACCCCCCCCCCCTTTTGCAGCAAGCATTATCTTAAGTGCCATTCGATTCTGTAACACCACAGTTTGCATTTTAGTCATTTCTCGATTTGCTATCCTGATGTAATGTGAGGTTTCGTTGGCCACCTCCTGTAGAATTTGGGCAAGTATGGTGATTTCAAGCGTTGTCCTTTGTACTCCATACCCAGGATTAAAAATTGAAAATACTTGCTCAGTCCAGTGGATTGCTCACTTATTTCTCAGTCTACCTGCTGGTGGGTGTTCGAAATGTTGAATAGCAGGAGTAATATAGCCTATAAAGCAACATCCAGACCAGTCTGTAGGCAACCAGGGGTAGGCACGATTACCACAGATGTAGTAACAGTCACTTATCATGCCCATGCTATGCCCCCAGTCATAGCTTTTTAAGTGCAAAGAGTCTAACAAACTTTCATGCCTGGTGTCATTGCATTTGCTTTTCCCTACTGGTACAGTTCCATTTCTGGTATAACATGTGTCTTCATTTTGTGTGGTTGCAAGTTGAAGAGACACAACCTTTGAAAAATCAGTTACATTATGTCAGGTTAAGCTGATGTCATTAAGGTCCTTTTCAAACGACACCTGTGATGCAGGGATGGGAATCATGGGAATCCCTGCCTTGGAATGATGAGGTATATGCAAACATATCCAGCAGTTTATTTTGTTTAGATTTTTGGTATATTGTCAAAGGACCAGTTTATAGAAGGGAACAGCAGCAGAAACAAAGCAAAAGTACCTATTGTCAATGGATTTATTATGGACTGCTACTGAAGTTGACCTTCTCACTGGGCAGATGATTTATCTGTCACACCTTGATCTCCCTCTGCTGGGTGTGATGATTCATCTGGGGTCCCTACACGACAGGTCTTCTTGCAATGAGAAGAATGGATCCACGTTTGTAGTCCTGCACAGCGAACTGTGGTTACAGTGGTGAGTAGGACCTGGAAAGGCCCCTTCCACCTCGGGCTCAGGCAGTTTTTCCTCTGAAAAGTTTTAATGTAAACCCAATCACCTGGTTGTAGTTGGTGGCAGGGTTGGTCAGGAGGCTTTGGTAACGCTGCTCTTACTGTTCAATGATATTGCTGCAAATTTTTGAGGAGTCTCCTACAATAAGAAATCATAGCATCATCTGACAAAGTTAAATCAGCATTTCCCACTGGAGGGGTAGCTGGAAGGGCCATGGGTCTCCCCATTAATATCTCATATGGACTCAGTTTCCTGGTGGCATTCAGTGAGGCCCTCATACTCATTAATGCTAAGGTAAGGGCTTCGGGCCACTTTAAGTGGGTTTCAGCACAAATCTTTGAATTTTTTATTTTTAAGGGTCCTGTTTACCCTTTCCACTAATCCAGATGACTGGGGATGGTTGGGACAGTGAAGACTCAACTTAGTATTAAAAGCTTTACATAACTCTTTAAACAGATTATTATTAAAATAAGTTCTCTAGTCACTGTTAACAATGCTGGGTATACCGAATCTCGGTATATAATCAGATAACAATTTTTTAATAACTGTGACTGCATCTGCTTTGTGACATGGGTAAGTTTCCACCCATGCTGAGAACATACACACTACCACCAAAATAAATTTTAAATTATTAGTTTTAGGCATCTGGA
The DNA here is from genome assembly GCF_019279795.1 of Protopterus annectens. Taxonomy (NCBI): domain Eukaryota; kingdom Metazoa; phylum Chordata; order Ceratodontiformes; family Protopteridae; genus Protopterus; species Protopterus annectens. The sequence goes on along the minus strand of NC_056744.1, from coordinate 887,706,057 downwards.
TAAAATCCAGCTGTATATTAACAAAAGGTCCCCAGGGTGGAGGTAAACATGCAGATTTGCTGTTGGCATGTTTGCTTATGTTATATCCCAAACAAATACTACAATTTTGTACATACTGAAGTATCAAAGAGGAGACATGAGGGGCATACCAACTTTAGGTAATTTGATCAAATAAAGCTGTCTTACCTGTATGGGTAGATGATATGCCCTTACTAGGTAAGATAGCAAAGAGGCAGGTGCCACCAGATGGCCATCCAGATGTCACCATATGCCATCAGAGGATTTTTTACATCCATCCTCGAGCCACCTCAGAACTTTTCCCTGTTATGCTTCAGCTTGAAAGGCTGACAATTTTGCAAAATTAAACAGATCATTACTGTTGTATTTTGTTGCTGTCAACATACAAAGATGTTTACAACAATTCACTACTGCTTGTTTAGTAGCTTGGTCTGCTAAGTTGTTACCTTTTGTAACATTTATTATTTTTTGATGTGCACAACATTTGATTACAGGCAGCTTTTTAGGTAACAAACGTGCATGTAACAATGATTTTATGTACCCTGAATTTGTAATTTGATTTCTTGAAGAGGTTAAAAACCCTCTCTCTCTCCAAAGTTGCCCAAAGTCATGTACCACCCCGAAAGCATAACAGCTGTCTGTAAAAATATTGGTCTCCTTGTCTTTGGCTAACTCACAGGTTTTTTGTAAAGCTGCTAGCTCAGCTATTTGAGTAGAGTGAACACCCTCTAATCTTTGTTGCAACAATATTGTTTCCTCGGTGCAGACTGCTATTCCTGAGATCAACTTTCCTGTTTGATATCTTCCACAGGAACCATCCACAAACAGATGCATGTCAGCATTGGTTATAGGAGTGTCCTTTAAGTCCTCCCTTGGAGAAAGCAAATAGTTAGTTACACACACACAATCATGCTCTTCACCATCCTCAGCAGTAGGCAACAGATTTGCAGGATTTAGAACAGGACAGCGGATTAGACAAATAGATGATCAGAAAGAAGTGTAAGTTCATATCTAGTTAGACATGCAATCAAGAGTGGTTGAGTTTTCATTTTAAGTAAAAGAGATGATACAGAATGAGGGACAGCTACTGTGAGATCATTCCCAAGCACCAACGATTGTGCCAGATTAACTAGAATGGCAGCAGTGGCAACTGCCCTTAAACAAGGTGGAAAACTTTTTGCAACAGAATCAAGTGCTGTGCTGTAATAAGCCAATGGACGATATCTGTCCCCATGTTTTTGGGCAAGTACTCTTTGTGAGAATTCCTTTATTTCATGACAAAATAAAATAAAAGTCTTATCATAGTTTGGTAACCCTAAAGCTAGAGCAGTAGCTAAAGCTTGCTTCAAGTTCTGAAATGAGATTTCCTCTTCACTATTTCAAAGGAGAGGCTCTGGTGTATTTTGCTTTAAAAGATTTTTCAAAGGTTTGGCAATTTTTGCATAAGTAGGGATCCACTGTCAAAAGTATCCTGTCATACCTAGGAAAGACCTAAGCTGTCTCTGAGTAGTCGGACGTGGGGCCTTAGATATTGTGTCAATATGAGAACACTTGCCTGCTACCCCGGGAAATTAAATGACCAAGATAACATACCTGAGATGACCACAATTGTAGTTTTTCTGTAGGCACTTTGTGCCCCTTTTTTGCAAGGATAGTCAGAAGATGCAAGGTATCCTGCTGACACTGCTGAAAGGAGTTTGATGCTATTAGTAAATCATCTACATATTGTACTAACATAGACCCACCTGGAAATGTCACATTCTCCAAATCTTTTTTTAGAATTTGAGAAAATAATGAAGGAGATTCAGTATATCATTGTGGCAACCATATCCAGGTATATTGCTGTCCCAGATAAGTGAAAGCAAACAGAAACTGACTGTCAGGGTGAATAGTTATAGAAAAAAATGCTGAACATAAATATATCACAGAAAAGTAACTAGCTGTAGGTGGTATGCAACTCAGTATTGTTGCTGGATTTGGAACAACAGGAAAAGTAGGTAGCACTGCATTATTTACAGCCCTTAAGTCTTGGACAAATCTATAAGTATCCTTTTCTGGCCTTTTCACTGGAAAAATAGGAGTATTACAAGGGCTTTTAGCTGGTATTATTATTCCTTGATGTATTAGAGACTGAATTACAGGTTTGAGTCCCTGCTCTGCTTCTGGCTTTAGTGGATATTGTGGAACTCTGGGGAGAGGTTTTGATGGATTTAATTTTATTTTTACTGGTTCTGCTAATTTCAGTATACCTACTTCATTTGCATACTTAGCCCACAAGTTGGCAGGTACCTGCTGTAGTAACTCTCCATCTGTCTGTATGCTTCCAGCAGGCTGTTCCTTAGCTTCTGCTAAAACTGCCAATACCTCCACCTCCGATTCTGTTGGAACATTTAGATACACCCCTTCTGGGGTACAGTAAATAATACAAACCATCATACATAACAAATCTTTTTTAGTAGGTTTACTGGTGCAGTAGAACTCAGAAGAAAAGAATGCTTTTCTTCAATTGGACCTAAAGAAATGGGGATGGGTTCTGAAACAAGATACGTAACCGTGGTATTTGCAACTCCAACTGCCTTTACTTTCTTTTCTGATACTGGTATTTGATTATCTGAAGTAATTTTTAGCACTGGCCTAGTAGCTCCAGTGTCCACCAGAAATGTTTTTTTCTTTGAATTTATTTTCATTTTAACATAGGGCCCATTTTGATTTATTGGCAGTAGAGGATTAAGATTCACTTTTGTATTATTTTTTTGACCTAGTCAGTATGGAGCTTCTTGACTCCTTCCAGTCTGAGGAGCTGGTGGAGGAAAAACTGCATTATTATAATTTGGTTGCCACTCAGTCCAAGTATCTTGGGATCTCTGCATTTGCCTGTGTGGGCACTCCCCTCTCCAATGTCCTGTTTTTCCACAGTTAAAGCAAGATGTATTAGATGAAGCTGGAGGGGCACTGCCAGCTCGTTGTTGCCAACCAGCTGCACCTTGTTCCCCTTGACCAGTGTTTTTGCTAAATCCTCTAGCAGTTCCTCTACCCCTTCCCCTGCTTCTACCTTGGACCCTTGGATTTTCCATCTGCCTGATTTGTAAAGTTAACAGCTTATCCTCAGTATCCTTCCTTAGTTTTCCCAATACTCTGTGCAGTGATTTGCAGCACTTAAAGACTCTAAGTTATTTCCTTGCCAGTCTATGAGCACCTGCTTTATTTCATTTTGTACAGGGGCTTGCAGACCCTGCACAAAGGTTGCTGCAATAGCTGGCTTAGCTTGCTCTTTTGGGTCTGGTATTTCTTTTTTTTAAAACAAGTTTATTGATTTTAACATACAAGAGAAATATCATAACAATTTTATACAAGTAATTAAAATATATATGATTATAACATTCAACAAAATAACCAAAGTATTTACAAAGACATCCACTACAATCAGATCAATTAATTAAACTAAAATACCATGCTATTGAAGTTAAGATTTTTTTAACAAGTTTTGTAAAGTATCCCATACAATATAATAAGATGTTTTTCTAGTAGTTCTCGATTTTATTGTCATCAATTCCATATGGCACACTATAGTCATAACATTTTTAAATTCATTGAACGAAGGAGGTGTATCTGAAATCCAATTTCTGGTTATTATTTTTCTAGCCACTGCTAGAATAGACCATAACAAGGGAAGCTTAACCTTTTTAACACCTTGAGGTACAGGTGTGTTGAATAATATAAGAGATTTAGAAATAATGAAATTATCTGTAAAAGGAGCCTGCAAAAAATCATTGATTGACTTCCAATATTCTTTCAATTTTATACAGTCATAAAACATATGAGCCCAGTCAGCATTAATTTCTACATTACATCTTTTACATATATTATCTTTATTATTTATTTTATTCATCATCAAAGGTGTATAAAAGGATCTATGTAAAAATTTCCATGTAAAAAGTCTCCAGACAATGGAAGACGTAGTTTTGTAGGCAGATTCCAATATATATTGTTTATCTTGTTGATTTGGTGGGTCACCATTAATGGAAGTGAAATAATTCCAGTAGGTATCTGCACTGTAAAAAGTTTCTTGTCTGATAATTTTATGTATGTATGAAAGCTTACCTTTATCAGAAACTTTATGTTGTAAATTTAATATCAAGTAATCAATCAGTGTTGGAATAGATTCTTTAACTGTTATAGACATTAGATCAATTTTATTAATGAGATGTTGTCTAAAGATCTGAACTTCTAACCAACAAGTTTCTCTTAGATCAAATTCTTGTTTTAAGAAATCTAGATTTTTAACTTTATTATCAGATAGCAACTGATACCAGTATTTTAGATCATTATCTGTAGCTAAATGAGTTCCTTCAGAAGTGGATGACAAAAGCATACCTCGAGTATGCATTATAGGGAATATAATAAAATTCCATTCCTTATATTTAGGATGCATGAATATAAAATTACGATAACTAATAATAATGTTTAATGGGTAACTAACTATATATTTAGGTGTAATAGGTGAAGTACAAAATTCTTTTAGTAACCATAGCATGGAGTTATTTACAATCATATTTTTATGTGTTAAGGAGATTTTCATGAAGTGAATACTAATTAGTTTCCAGTAATCTTTCCATTTTGCAACATATGACTTATCTATTAACAAAGTAATAACTTTTACAATAGAAGAGATAGTATATAAGTTAAAGTCTGGAAAAGAAATACCCCCTTGAGACCAGCTATTAGTATGTTTCTTTAATGCAATCCTAGGTCTATTAGGTGCCCATAGGAAATTTAACATTAGTGTATTTAATTTTTTGATAATTATTTTTGTAGGTGGGAGTATTATTGATTGTATTAAGTATAATATCTTGGGGAATATTATCATTTTAATAATTGTAAGTCTCTCTTCCATAGTAAAAAACATATTATTCCAGGTATTGAAAATATTTTGTATATTAAGAAGACAGGTATTATAATTATTATGTATAATAGATTTAATATCTTTAGTTAATATTATACCTAGATAAGTTATCTGACCTGAATTAGGTACATATTTAGTAAAATCACTAATGAGAACATTTTTTCGTGTATATATAGGTAGTATTTTAGTTTTTTATTCATTGAATATTAAACCAGAAATACTTTTAAAATTCATCATTTTATCAAATAGAGACTGCATAGAAGAATTAGATCCTGCTGATGTAATTAGAACATCATCTGCAAAGAGTTGAATTTTAGATGTTGTATTTTCATCTATTTCAAATCCCTCTATATCAGTACAATTTCTGATCAGATTAGCCCAAGGCTCCATTATTAAAGTGAATAATAGTGAAGAGAGTGGACACCCTTGTTTTGTACCTTTAAAAATGGGTATTTTTGTGAGACATATGTTCCTATCTTAATATAAGCCAATGCTCCTTTGTATAGATGCTCAATTAGATTTACAAATGCATCTGAGAAGTTTGTGCACTTCAGTAAGGTAAACAAGTAGTCCCAACTTACTGAATCAAATGCTGAACTTATATCGAGACTAATAAGTGTTAAATCTTTCTTTCTCCTATTTGCAAAGTCAATTAATGTTAGAGTTCTCCTTATATTATCAAAAGTATTTCTATTTACAATGAAGCCTGTCTGATCTATATCTATAATGCCAGGGATGATTGTCTTCAATCTATCAGCAAAAATACTCATAAACATTTTATAATCAACATTAAGTAATGAAATGGGTCGATATGAAGTACATCTAGTTGGGTCTTTATTAGGTTTTAAAATTGGCGAAATAAATGTGTATTGCCAAGATGGGGGGGGTTATTAGCTCATTTTGGGCTAAAATAAAAACCTTATGTATTAATGAGTATGTACTTTTACAAAGAATTTTATATATCTCTGGTATAATACCATCATTACCTGGTGCTTTGTTTGATTTAAGCTTGTTTATTTGTGTAACTACCTCTGTATATGAAATACTTTTGTCCAATAGTTTAATCTGTTGTTTATTAAGTTTTTTATTCATGTTTGTAGTTATAAATTCCTTTATTTTATCTTTAGGTTCCATGTTAATGTTATTATGATTAATGTTGTGAAAGTGATTTCTAAATTCATCTAGTATTTCTGGTAGACTAGAAACATTCTTCTTTTTCCTTAGAGAGAAAATTTCTTTGATATGATTTTGCTTATTCAACCTTTTTGTTTTGTTTTTAAGTCTATGTAAGTATTTGGGGCTTATTGAGTAAGACAAAAACTTGTATTTCTCTAAAGTTATTTTAACTTTATGAGTTAAAATTTCTTTGTATTTCTCATTTAGTTTGTTTATTTCTTCAATGACTTTTTTGTCCATAATATTTTCTTTATTATTATGCTTATAAGAGTCTAATTTACTTTGAATATCTAGTAATTCCTTATCCCAAGATTTCCTTTTATTATTATACCATCTGATACTTTGTCCATATAGATATGATTTTAAAGCATCCCAAACATAAACAATGGAGACTTCAGGAGTATTATTTATGTCTAGAAAATGTTGTACTTCTGAAAGTATATATTCTTTATAGTCTTTTAGTTGAGTTAAGTATGCTGGTATCCTTTTGATCTGAACATTGTAAGTATTTTTTATCATGAACTCAAAAACAATTGAATTATGATCAGATATAGGACATGAAATGATTTTAGAGTTAATTAATTCTGTTACCATCTGGTTAGAAATAAAAACTCTATCTATTTTTGAATAAGTTTTGTATCTGTTAGAAAAAAAGGTGTATGGTAATGATTTTGAGTCTATCTGATTATTAATATCATTTAAATGATAAGAATTAGCAAAATCCTTTAAATGTTTTGCATTAGATGTAATTTTCCTTTTTGCTATAGTAGTAGTATCATTTTCATGTAGGATACAATTAAAGTCACCTGCCAAAATAATATCTCCTATAGAGAATGATATGATCTTATCAAGATGGTATTTCACTGTATTAATACCAATTCCAGGTATTCAATATACATTGATTAATGTATAAGTCTTCCCATTAATTTGTATTGTAACCATACAAAACATTCCTTTATCATCCTGATAAGACTTAATAGTTTTAGGAATGGGCATACTTTTATTCCATAAAATAGCCACTCCTCTTTTTTTCTGAGTGTGTTCTGAACTAACCAATACTATATATTTATTTGTGGCTAATTTATCAATATCTTTTTTCAGGATATGTGTTTCTTGAAGGAATACTAAGTTGGCCTTATGTAAATTAATGTATCTTATTAGGCTTGCCCTTTTACACGGATTATTCAGTCTATTAATGTTTAAAGAAATTCCTTTTAGAGAAGTCATTTGGCATTTTTAAAACATATAAAACTTATAATCAAAATAACAATTAACAAATAAGTAATGTTATACCTCCTCCTTTAGGTGTACCTTTAGATATAGCTGTATTTATTGAATCTCTTATGGGATTTTGTATAAGATTCAATTTTGTTTGTAGTGACAATGAGCTTACAAAATGTATTGTGGATGTCAGAACTATATACATACAACAGTGAACAAAAGAAAATAATGTAAGGATTAAACCTTGCACCCAGCCTGGAGTTAAAAACTCCAACTTAGAGTAGTACATACTACTCAAGTTAACCCCCTACCCTAAGCAGCAGTACCTCAGCTGCCACCTTGTCAATTTAATACTAGTTATTATTAACTTAAATTAACAACTTTCAATTAGATTATCTGGTAAGACAAAGCTACACATTTGATAAATCAGCATTATATAAACAAATAGAAACTTTTAAAAACAATTCATACTGCTATGTACATCTATTTAATATAATACATTTATACTCAAATAGCATTCAAATAAACTTGATATTAGGAACCAAGAAGAGAGAAAGAAATAAAAGATGTGAGAGAGGGAGAGAGAGAAAAAAAAAGGAGGGCATATCTACATATTAATTTATTCAAAGTTTGTAAAAAATAAGTTCTGGTGTTCATTTAAATCAATAACTTTGGCTATTATGGTTCAGACATTAGATATATTAAGATGTACCTATTTTCTGTCATAGAAATGCAGTTAACAGCTTCCAAAAGACTTTAAATTACTTGTATCAGAGCTTTTTTCTCATACTTATTATTGCCAATAAAATAAAATATTATATTTATAGAAATTGTTATAAATCATACTGAATAGCTATGTAAATTCTCAGAAATACTTGCATTATTGGGAAGAAAGCCATCTGTATTTTGTATATCTGAACTGCTACTTTAAAATATGTCACATGACAACTTCTTCCAAAATAGAGTCATAAAAATATTTATGCTTGTCAGTCAGATAAATCAAATGAATTATAGCAATGTATATGTTTAAATCATAAGTTTTTTACATACATTAATATGTTGCAGTCAAGTAAACTTTCAAAAACACATGTATAAATGTTTCACTTTCTATGTCTTCTAAAATATCACATTTGCTTACTATGAGATACTGAATCATTTAAAATCCTTATAACTTTCATATTTTATAAATTATAACATGAATAAATAAGTAGTTATAAAAGATAACTCACATTTAAATGTTATAGAGTTTATTTTCCATCAGAGTCGCATTTGCAGCAGTTCTACTTCCTGGTAGAGTGTTCTTCATGAATCTGCGATGTGTCAGTGTGAATTCAGGGGTCAAAGTTCAAATTGACTGCTTTCAGCTTCTCTGTGTGAATTCTGAGTGTTGAAGCTTTTAAAACAACTCGAGGACACTATTCACGAGGTAACCCACATCCCAAATTGTCTCCCTTAACATTCTGGCGGGAATTTTGTTAAAAACAAGTGACTGACATTCATTTAGCAATATAAATGAAGCTAAACATAGCAAAACCTTCGCAAAGTATTTTACAAGTTATTACAGCCTCTATGAAAGTGAAACTAAGCCCACAGTTATTAATATGTAATAGAACTAATTATTTATGCCCCAATTCAATTTTTATACAAATCTTATTATTTACTGTATCAGTATGATCAAAAGCATGTGAATATATTAATTTGAAAGAAAATAAAGAGAAAGAACAGAAAAAAAAAGAGAGTAGAAAATAAAAAGAGAGTAAAAGAAAAGATAAAAAAATGAAAAAGGAAGCTATAAAAAGTATCTACAGTGGAATATTACTTGCTGTTTATATTAATAAAGATGAATATGAAACATACTATTTACTATTATTTAGTTCTAATTATTATTAGTTAAAGCATGACAAATTATTTGTAAACAAGTATAAGCAATATAATCAAGGAAGTATAATTAGCAATAGCATTTAAACAACATATATACTTTTTACAAGGAATAAATAAGTTATTATTCCATTTATCATATTTTCATTACACTTCTCTCCCTGCCCTCCCCCACCCCTTACCCACTACATAATCTAAATAGAATGTCATTATTTAAAATAAAAGAAAAGAAGAAAAAAAAATGTATCAAGTTACTAACCTTAGTTCTCTTTGTCAGAAAGAGAAACATATTGAATGATAGCTTATTATTAGTTCCTCAGATATTTTGACTGATTATGAAACAAAAACAGTTCTTTGTACACAGAAAATAACTTTGATTAAATCTTTTTCAGAATATTTGTGGCTTTCTGAAAATGCAGTAACTATATTTAAAAAGATTAATAGTGAAGAAAAAAAAAGAGAGAGAAAAAAAAAGAAAAAAAACATAGAACAAGTTATTTGTTTTTTAGTCTCTTTTTCTTCTCTGAAGTATTCCATGAAGTTTCTGTTGCCAACCTCTTTAATGAAGGACTAGCCCATTCCATTTCCTCTATTTTATCCAAAATCTTATTTTTTTGATAAACAGCAATGCAGAGTCTAAGTCATCAAAAATTTTAGGACCATCAGGAAGGAAGATTTTTAGCTTGGCAGGAAACAGAAGATAGGTTTTAAACTGTGCTTTCTTAAGCTCCCTTATTAATGGCAGAAAAACTTTTCTTTTAGTTATTACCAAGGAAGAATAGTCATTGTCAAAACGCACAGTTGCCTCATTAATTTTAACAGGAGCTTTAGCCCAAGCAGATTTAAGTACCATCTCTTTATCAAAAGATGACAGAAATCTAACTATAACTGATCTAGGATACTTTTTGTTAGAGTTAGTATTAGTTATAGATCTATGGGCTCTTTCGATACCAAAAGAAAATGCTTCTGGCAAGTCTAAAGTTTTAGGGAGCCATGTTGTTAAAAAAGAAGTAATATTGTTACCTTCAATATTTTCTGGCAGTCCAAAAATCCTAATGTTATTGCGCCTAGATCTATTTTCCAGGTCATCAAGCTTTGTTTGGAGATGTGTATTTTGTATCAGCAAAAACTCAATGTTGATTTCCTCTTCTTGGATTCTATTTTCCATGTCATTTACAGTCTCTTCTATGCCTGTAATCTGGGTCTTCTGTTGTTGCAAGTCTATATGTAACAAGTCTATTTGTTTTGTAGTTTTTTCTATGAAGGTATCAATTTTAGTATCCAGTTTATCCATCTTAGCAGTAAGTTGCTGGATTGTAGATATCAGAGACTGAAGTTCTTTCTTGATGCTGGAATCTTGAGAATTTGTCTTACTGGAACTCATTTCAGACAGAGAAACTGACAAGAAAATTTCCAAGGTGATTTCTGACAGGAATATTATTAAAATTTTCTTTCTTTTTTAGATATTATTCAAGAAATAGATAAACCAAACATATTTAGAAAGAAAATTACTTCATAAATTAATTTTTAAAGTAATTATTTCCTGTCAGTGAAGTGAAATTGGTGGAGCTGAAGAAATCTGCTGCTATCCTGTGTTCATCCTTGGCCACGCCCCCCTGGGTCTGGTATTTCTGAATGTCTAGCAAATACTGTTTTAAGGCGACTCAAATAGTCTGCAGGGGCTTCCCCTTTATTTTGTTTACATGTCTGTATTTTAGACCAGTTAGTCCTAACTTGACACACATTTGTAATCTTGTTTAACAATGCTGTTCGTTTATCTATTAATGCATTTCCTATGAGAGTGAAATCTGTTATTTCAGCCTTTTCCAGTAACTGCTTTTTTATTTCATCTGAAGTAACTACCCTCAGCCGTTGATTTAAATTTGTCAAAATAGGATTGTAACATTCTATTATAGTTTTTAATTCTTCTTTGAATTTTAATGGATCTTCTCTAATATTTGGAAATTTTTTAGACATAGTATACAAATCAGCAGGGGTCCAAGGATGATGAACAAGTTTCCTATTGTTAGCCCCCAAAATTTCCCTGAGAGGTGCCAATAGATCCCCTCCAGAGGTTTTAATCTGTTCTTGTTGTACTCTGTCATGTGAGCATGTATGGTGAGATACAAGAGTGTCAAATACTAATGCCCCTGTTGGGGAAGTAGAAGCTATCTGAGAAGGATAGGAAGAAGAACCCCCCTCAACTACAGATGCCTGTTCAAAAGATGAAAATTGAACAGGGGAACCAGTCTGAGATGTACCAGTATCACGTGAACTGGGTGTCCAATGGACAGTAGACCAAAAGGTAGGAGTCTGAGAAACAACAGAGTCTTGTACAGGAGGTACCCATACTGGTGCATATGGGGGTGGGGGAGCATTAGCTACTGGAGGATTATCATTCTCTTCAGAATTTTCTGCTTTTTGGCCATCCTCAGTTTGTTTCAAACCTGCTAAGACAGGGTAAAGGGATCCCTTTTTACTGGTCTGTACTGCCTTTTTAACTTTTTTTACTTGTTGCAACAATGTTTTTATTAAAATCCTGCAACCCTCTTAATGCTGAATCCTTTTCCCTTTGAAGTGCTTCATTGTACCAAGAATAAAATGCTGTAATTTGTTCCCCACTTACTTTGCTTTTCTTTTCTTCCAAAATACCTTTCAGTGTCAGCAATTTAGTCTTGTCATAAGTTCCATTTAATGGAAATACCCCACCAGCACAATTCTTAGTAAGTTGAAACCAGTCATGCAAATATTTACAACTTTCCTTCCCATAGTTAAAATACATAAAATATGCAGGTGTTCCCTTTTCAGAGATTTGATCTTGTTTGCTTATCTTTGCTCCCATTTTCTTATTTTATAAATCAGTAATAATAAAAATATTAGGCTTACCTTACAATCCTGGATTATGGCAATTCCGAAGACAGAAAATAACTGTAGTAATCCACAGACCATACAGGGAGGGAAGGGTAGGAAGTCTGTCACCATGCAGCAATAGAGGAGAGGATTCAATCAGCCTTTTCCCACAGCACCCCCTTGCTTTCGTCCTTGCGTGAGCTCAAAAGTTACAGCTCCAGCATTGTGGTCGGGATAACGGGGCGGATAGGTACTGTGTCCAGAACTGACCACTTTTTCGAACCCTCTGAGGGTACTTTCACACAGTCACACTAAGTCCCAATGGGCTTTTGGGCTCATGAATTTATTTTAACAACGCATACCTCTATGTCCTATCATGCGGTAGGCTCATGAATGTGTTTTAACAGTATATAGTCTATGTCTCAGTCATGCTATGAGCTCATGAACTTGTATAGTCTACGTCCCAATAATGCAGTGGGCTCATGAACTTGTTTTAACTTTACAGTCTACGTCCCAGTCATGCGGTGGGCTCATGAACTTGTTTTAACTTTACAGTCTACATCCCAATCATGTGGTGGGCTCATGAAATTGTTTTAACTTTATTTTTAGCTTTTAACTTTTTCTTTTCTTTCTCTCTCTCATACATTCATACATTGACAGAATAAAAAATATCTCTCATACTTCTTACCTTTCAAGTCTGAGGGTACCGCCCTCGACACAAGGCGCCTCCTAGTGTTAATTTGTCCTTTACTGTATGTGCACATACAGTTACTATACTCATTTACTGTGGGGTCCTCCCACTATTACTTGTATACCTTACAACCACTCAGTCAAAAAAAAAACACATTCATGCACTTATACTACAAACACAGTTATGCAATTATTCTACAAACACAGTCATTCACTTATTCTACATTTTGCTAAAATTATCTAAAAGAGAGAAAGGAAAAAAAAACACAAACCAACCCTTTTCCCTTACAAAATAATTTCTCTGCCAAGGCTAGTATGTTTGCACACCCTGAATAGCTGCACATCTGAGTCTTTGACTATTCCATGCAAAGCAGTGTGGAATTCACAGAAAATCTGTGATGGGCTCTATTCCAGAACTGCCCTGCAGCAATACCAAAGTTCAGATCCGAGTCACGGCACCTAATTGTTAAAGTCATAAATAAATAACATTAAGAATTTACCTTATATGCCTTTAGTCAGGAACAACACTTCAGGATGTGCAAACAGAAATTTTATTCTTACAGCGCTGGGAGTTATTCTTCAGTATTCTTGATGAAGCATTCTCACCTTACATACAAAAACTGTAATTTTATACATTTTCTTATCAAACTGCTCATGCAGTTTCATGATGTTTTAATGATTTTGTCCTATAGACTTCACGTGAACACTTTCCTATACATGATTCGCCTGATTCCAAAGGGTCTTGTTTCTGACCTTGGATGTTTTAAACCTGCTTTAGCAACAACGCACTCTTAGCCTGGAGGAGTCAGGCTAACAAATTCCTTTTTGTATAGCTACATGCCTCACTTCATGCAACACGTACTATTCTCTCTTATTACATACTAAAAGAATGCAGTTTAAAATGAACAGTAATACTGTGACTTATGAAGCTGTATTTTTCCCAGCCCTGCATACAAATTATACTTGCTTTTTAACAATCATATTATAGCATCATTAATAAACTCAAATTAATATACATTTTAATAAGCTGGTCTTGTCCCATAATGCTGTCTTGGACCCATAGTATGAGAACTCCATCATGTTTTCTTCATATAGTCCAGGGAGGTATACCTCAAGTCATTGACACCAGCATGAACTATGACAGAGTCATACTGGTACTTGTTGTTCAAGGACTTGAATGCATGCATCATCTGATGGATCTCAGCACCAGACAAGCAACTAACTGTCACTATTTCCGTACTCAGCCTGGTAAGAGGCAAATGTGCATGTCCTACAATGGAGTCACCTATAACAAGACTATTTGGTTGAGTCAATACCTGCCTTACATGCTCAGCATCTGTGACCTTGGAACTCCTTATGCTATGTGAGGAGGTAGGCTTAATTTGTTGAGTGCACTTTGTGCCTGTATTGTGTTTTGGAGGTCTTTGAGGTTTAGGTAAGTTAATCTGTAGATCCACAGCATATGATGGATTATGTGTGTTGTGCTTACCTTGGAGAAGTGTGATGTGTGGTGTACTGCTGACAATTTTGGTGTCTGAGTTTACTTTGTGTGAGATCTTTGCCTCCAAGGTTATTACATATGTACATCTCTAACACACTGTTATGCTGTTTGATTCACAGATGATCATCACACAGCATGAGACATGTCTTACACTGTCTCAAGATACCCATCTCAGGCTGGCTAGAGACATTGTGGAGAAGTGGTGGTCCATGATGTCAACAGGAATGACTCTGAGGGGCAAGGGTAACTTACTATAATTGCTTGGAGTTAGGGTTTCTACCTTTTAAGCGGGCCAAAGTGGGACATGGGGGTGAGGCCAATAGGACACTGGCCACACCCTCTGCCATGATGTCACCACAGGACTGGTGAAGAAGATGGTGTTATGGGTACAATGGCTGGCTACTGGAGTGACTAGCTAGCTGGCTGGCTGGCTGCTGTAGTGGCTGACTAGCTGGCTGGCAGGCTGCTGTAGTGGCTGGCTAGCTGGCTGGCTGGCTGCTAAAGTGGCTGGCTGGCTGCTGGAGTGGCTAGCTAGCTGGCTGGCTGCTGGAATGGCTAGCTAGCTAGCTAGCTAGTAGGAGTGTCTAGATAGCTGGATTGGCTAGCTGACTGGCTGCTGGAGTGGCTAGCTGACTGGATAGCTGCTGGAGTGGCTAGCTGACTGGATGGCTGGCTGCTGACATGGCTACCTGGCTGGCTGCTGGTGTGGCTAGCTGGCTGGCTGGCTGCTGGAGTGGCTAGCTGGCTGGCTGACTGCTGGAGTGGCTGGCTAGCTGGCTGGTTGGGTGCTGGAGGGGCTAGATGGCTGGCTGCTGGAATGGCTAGCTGACTGGCTGGCTGCTGGAGTGGCTAGCTAGCTGGCTGGTTGACTGCTGCAGTGGCTGACTGGCTGACTGCTGGAGTGGCTGGTTAGCTGGCTGGCTGCTGGAGTGGTTATCTACCTGGCTGGCTGCTGGAGTGGCTAGCTAGCTGGAGTGGCTAGCTGGCTAGCTGCTGGAGTGGCTAGCTGACTGGCTGCTGGAGTGGCTAGCTGACTGGCTGACTGGCTGCTGGAATGGCTAGTTGACTGTCTGGCTGGCTGGTTGGTTGCTGGAGTGGCTAGCTGGATAACTGCTGGAGTGGCTAGCTGGTTGGTGGGAGTAGTAGCTGGATGGATGAATGGCTGAACGGGTGGCTTAATGGCTGGATTTATGGCTGGCTGGATGGCTGGCTGGATGAATGGATGGCTGGATTGCTGGCTGGCTGGATGACTAGCTGGCTGGATGGCTGGCTGGTTGGCTGGATGAATGGCTGGCTGGCTGGCTCATTAGGAAAAAAAACAATCTCTGTCTTTTTCTTTAGTGGCTGTAGAAGTGCTAAAAACAAAGCACTCTACAGCTGTGATCTTTGCAGGGCTCTTCCTGCCCTAATCCCCACCCCCTTCATGAATTACAGCCAATTGCTGCAATATTTACAGCACCCTGACCTAACAGGGAATAGCTGTGCCTGCAGGTCTGGGTTGGTGATGTAACTGAATTGTTGTGGAAAAGCAAGAAGTAATTGTAGCTTTTTCATGGCAATTCAGTGCAATTGAAAAGCGGGACTTTTCAAGTCCCACTACTTTGCACAGCAGGCACTGGGATAAGGCAGCTCAACCCATGAGTGTCCCTCTGATAATGGGATGGGTGGCAACCTTACTTGGAGTTCACGTTTAGAATATTGTTTAGGTGGACTTGCTACTGAGTATTTAAAGTTAAAGTACAATGCAAATCAACTAGCCTGAAAACTTTCTTCTACTGCCATGAAGAACCATTAAACTAATTATAGTAAAAAAAAAAAAAAAAAAAAAAACACCAACTCCCTAATTTTATACATAAATAAGCACAAATAGTATCAGTACACTCAATATTAAGCAAGTTTATCAAAGGTCTTTTAGCCTGATAAGTACTTTAAGGGGAGTGGTTTTGCAAAATGATACTTATGTGCTTATTATCAACAGCCAATAAATATGGAGGGTGGGAAATTATGTTGTCAAATTATCATAAGGGGCAGGAAACAACAGACAAGTGCTGAACTATCCTTACATACACTCAGTACATAAAAATAAAATCAGGTCAAGAAATGAAAAAAATTAGTTTTTCTCTGTGTAATGGAACTAGTACAGTGCAACAGTAATTTCAAAGATCACAGCCAACATTCTTTAACCCTTAGCTCTGAGCTGACTGGTCTGGTACAGCCTAATGGAAAGGCAAATCCTGAACTAGCATATCAAAACATGTCATGACAGTGAATGTAGAAGTACTTAGGAAATTTTGAATAGATTTAATAAATTGTTTCACATGTTTATTGTAACACAATTTGCTTGCTATCACTCACTTCCACAGAGCTCTGCAAAATTTGTAAGGTGCTTCAATTGTATGAAGAGCCATTCAGGCTAAGATAAGAATATTTTCTTGATTTATTGCATTTGTACTTGCTTTATACAGTGATAGCTACTGTTTTTGAGAAAGCATTTATTTAATTTACTGACAAAAATTGTCTTTTCTCTGTTCATTGGCTTTTAATAGTTCTTTTTGCTTCCAGATCGCCTTGTAGAAAGTGAATTAGCCAGTGACTTAGTTGTTTGGTAGTTGTTTGTTGTTTAATCTGAACTTTGAGAGCTACTTTTGCTGTGCTTTTACACTAAGACATTCCAGGATCTTCCATCTTGTGGCAGAAGCTGTTTACCTGGTCTCTCAGAGTTGGAAAGCACTCCAGGGAATTCAAAGGTGTGGTCATTTATTAGACTGAGGGCATAGGAGTCAGTTTTCAAGCTTTTTTCATTTACATAAATCAAGTGAGTTTGCGCAGAGCTGCCCACCAGACAGCATCAGTTATCAGTGGCCTTTATGGTAGCAAATACCTAGATGGTAAAATCTCCCTATAAAGTTAGGATTAAGTGCAAAAGCTTTTAAACGGCATGAATTAAGCTTAGAGCAGCTAGTTTGTGCATCACTACCATATCCTAGCACTATACATTTTGCCCTTAACCCCAGAAACTGCCCATAGAGACTTCTGTTAAAACCAAATCCTTAATCCTAAATAGCCCTCCCTATTATAGGACTAAACAACATGGCTATGCAATTTCTTAATGTCTCTGTGGCCAGCTTGGTAGATTTTAGGCATCCTAATGCAATGTGGCAATTGTCTCATATTCTCAGAAAACCAGTTAATCATTAAAGAAAATAACACATGTAAATATACAACTTCCTTGGAGACAAAAGTTGTGCATACAAATGAGGTTGTCAAGAATATCCACACTACACCACTCACACATACCACTCACCACACACATGCACACACACAGATTGCTTATGCTGAGACACTTAAAATAAACCTTCCCACATCTCAAAGACCTCCAAAGACACTTAATGGCAACACTGCTCTTTAACAATCATTAAAACACATACCCAAAGAAACACAAATCATCTCACATAAGCCTTTGCTCAGTGGTCCCCCAAAAGTGTGTCGCTCATCAGCCCGCTTGTACACTTACTCGACTTTGAATAAAGAAACATTTTGGATTTGTAATTATGACACAGACTCTCAAGGTCTTTTTTGAAA